>NC_092714.1:166382702-166617702 GCF_047496885.1 Scyliorhinus torazame | reverse complement strand
AGATAGATAGATAGATAGATAGATAGATAGATAGACAGATAGATAGATAGATAGATAGATAGATAGATAGATAGATAGATAGATAGATAGATAGATAGATAGATAGATAGATAGATAGATAGATAGATAGATAGATGGAAAAATAGATAGATAGATGAATGTGATAAATAGGAAGATGGATGGATGGTAGATGGATAGATAGATAGATAGATAGATCGATAGATAGATAGATAGATAGATTAATAGATAGATAGATAGATAGATAGATAGATAGATAGATAGATAGATAGATAGATAGATGGGTAGGAAGGTAGGTAGGTAAGAGATAGGTAGATAGATAGATAGATTGGTAGATAGATTGATAGATAGATAGACAGAGAGATAGATAGATTGATAGATAGATAGATAGATAGATAGATAGATAGATAGATAGATAGATAGATAGATAGATAGATAGATAGATAGATAGATAGATAGATAGATAGATAGATAGATAGATAGATAGATAGATAGATAGATAGATAAGTAGGTAGGTAGGTAGGTATGTCGGTAGATAGATAGATACATAGAAAAATAGATAGATAGATAGATAGATAGATAGATAGATAGATAGATAGATAGATAGATAGATAGATAGATAGATAGATAGATAGATAGATAGATAGATAGATAGATAGATAGATAGATAGATAGAAATAAAAATAGATCGAAAGACAGATAGCTAGGTAGGTAGGCAGGTAGGTAGATAGATAGATAGATAGAGAAAGAGAGAGAGGGAGAGAGATAGATAGATCGATAGCTAGATAGAAAAATAGATAGATAGATAGATAGATAGATAGATAGATCGTCAGAAAGTTCGATTGTTCGATAGACAGTCAGGCACATAAATAGATAGATAGAAAGACAGATAGATAGATAGATAGATAGATAGATACATAGATAGATAGGTAGGTAGGTAGGTAGAGAGATAGGTAGATAGATCGATAGATTGGTAGATAGATAGATAGATAGATAGACAGAGAGATAAATAGATAGCTAGACAGACAGATAGATAGATAGATAGATAGATAGATAGATAGATAGATAGATAGATAGATAGATAGATAGATAGATAGGCAGGTATGTAGGTAGATGGATAGATTGATAGAAAAATAGAGAGATAGATAGAAAGATAGATAGATAGAAATAGATAAAATGAGATACTAGTCAAAATGCTTAACTCGCCGAGAAAATCACTTTGGTTCCAAAATGAAAGTTCGTCAAAAAATAGTTAATTTTGATGCATGCCGCTCTGAAACCAACCGGCACATTAGTCAAACTGCTTAACTCGCCGAGAAAATCCCTTTGGTTCCAAAATGAATGTTCGTCAAAAAATAGTAAATTTTCATGGAAGCCGCTCTGAAACCAACCGGCATATTACTCAATATGCTTAACTCGCCGAGAAAATCACTTTGGTTCCAAAACGAATGTTCAGCAAAAAATAGTAAATTTTGATGCAAGCCGCTCTGGAACCAACTGGCTATTAGTCAAAATGGTTAACTCGCAGAGAAAATCACTTTCATTCCAAAATGAATGTTCAGCAAAAAATAGTTAATTTTGATGCAAGCCGCTCTGAAACCAACCGGCATATTACTCAAAATGCTTAACTTCCGAGAAAATCACTTTGGTTCCAAAATGAATGTTCAGCAAAAAATAGTTAATTTTAATGCAAGCCGCTCTGAAACCAACTGGCTATTACTCAAAATGCTTAACTCGCCGAGAAAATCACTTTGGTTCCAAAATGAAAGTTCGTCAAAAAATAGTAAATTTTGATGCAAGCCGCTCTGAAACCAACTGACAAATTACTCAAAATGCTTAACTCGCCGAGAAAATCACTTATATTCCAAAATGAAAGTTCGGCAAAAAATAGTAAATCTTCATGGAAGCCGCTCTGAAACCAAGTGACAAATTAGTCAAAATGCTTAACTCGCAGAGAAAATCACTTTGGTTCCAAAATGAAAGTTCGTCAAAAAATAGTAAATTTTGATGCAAGCCGCTCTGAAACCAACTGGCTATTACTCAAAATGCTTAACTCGCCGAGAAAATCACTTATATTCCAAAATGAAAGTTCGGCAAAAAATAGTAAATCTTCATGGAAGCCGCTCTGAAACCAACTGGCAAATTACTCAAAATGCTTAACTCGCCGAGAAAATCACTTACATTCCAAAATGAAAGTTTGGCAAAAAATAGTAAATTTTCATGGAAGCCGCTCTGAAACCTACCGGCAAATTACTCAAGATGCTTAACTCGCCGAGCAAATCACTTTGTTTCCAAGACGAATGTTTGGCAGAAAATAATTAATTTTGATGCACGCCGCTCTGTAACCAACCGGCACATTACTCAAAATGCGTAACTCGCCGAGTAAATCACTTTGTTTCCAAAATGAATGTCTGCCAAAAAATAGTTAATTTTGATGCAAGCCGCTCTGAAACCAACCGCCACATTACTGAAAATGCTTAACTCGCCGATAAAATCACTTTGGTTCCAAAATGAAAGTTCGGCAAAAAATAGTAAATCTTCATGGAAGCCGCTCTGAAACCAACTGGCAAATTACTCAAAATGCTTAACTCGCCGAGAAAATCACTTACATTCCAAGATGAAAGTTTGGCAAAAAATAGTAAATTTTCATGGAAGCCGCTCTGAAACCAACCGGCATATTACTCAATATGCTTAACTCGCCGAGAAAATCACTTTGGTTCCAAAATGAAAGTTCGTCAATAAATAGTAAATTTTCATGGAAGCCGCTCTGAAACCAACTGGCAAATTACTCAAAATGCTTAACTCGCCGAGAAAATCACTCATATTCCAAAATGAAAGTTCGGCAAAAAATAGTAAATTTTCATGGAAGCCGCTCTGAAACCAACCGGCACATTACTCAAAATGCTTAATTCGCCGAGAAAATCGCTTTCATTCCAAAATGAAAGTTTGGCAAAAAATAGTTAATTTTGATGCAAACCGCTCTCAAACCAACCGGCAAATTAGTCAAAATGCTTAACTCGCCGAGAAAATCACTTTGGTTCCAAAATTAAAGTTCGTCAAAAAATAGTAAATTTTCATGGAAGCCGCTCTGAAACCAACCGGCATATTACTCAAAATGCTTAACTCGCCGAGAAAATCACTTTCATTCCAAAATGGAAGTTTGGCAAAAAATAGTTAATTTTGATGCAAACCGCTCTGAAACCAACTGGCAAATTAGTCAAAATGCTTATCTCGCCGAGAAAATCACTTTGGTTCCAAAATGAAAGATCGTCAAAAAATAGTTAATTTTGATGCATGCCGCTCTGAGACCAACCGGCACATTAGTCAAAATGCTTAACTCGCCGAGAAAATCACTTTGGTTCCAAAATGAAAGTTCGTCAAAAGACAGTAAATTTACATGGAGGCCGCTCTGAAACCAACTGGCAAATTACTCAAAATGCTTAGGTCGCCGAGAAAATCACTTATATTCCAAAATGAAAGTTCGGCAAAAAATAATAAATTTTCATGGAAGCCGCTCTGAAACCAACTGGCAAATTACTCAAAATGCTTAACTCGCCGAGAAAATCACTTTGTTTCCAAGATGAATGTTTGGCAGAAAATAGTTAATTTTGATGCACGCCGCTCTGAAACCAACCGGTACATTACTCAAAATGCTTAATTCGCCGTGAAAATCATTTTGTTTCCAAAATGAATGTTTGGCAAAAAAAAGTTAATTTTGATGCAAGCCGCTCTCAAACCAACCGGCACATTAGTCAAAATGCTTAACTCGCCGAGAAAATCACTTTGGTTCCAAAATGAAAGTTCGTCAAAAAATAGTTAATTTTGATGCAAGCCGCTCTGAAACCAACTGGCTATTACTCAAAATTCTTAACTCGCCGAGAAAATCACTTATATTCCAAAATGAAAGTTCGGCAAAAAATAGTAAATCTTCATGGAAGCCGCTCTGAAACCAACTGGCAAATTACTCAAAATGCTTAACTCGCCGAGAAAATCATTTACATTCCAAAATGAAAGTTTGGCATAAAATAGTAAATTTTCATGGAAGCCGCTCTGAAACCTACCGGCAAATTGCTCAAGATGCTTAACTCGCCGAGCAAATCACTTTGTTTCCAAGACGAATGTTTGGCAGAAAATAGTTAATTTTGATGCACGCCGCTCTGAAACCAACCGGCACATTACTCAAAATGCTTTACTCGCCGAGTAAATCACTTTGTTTCCAAAATGAATGTTCGTCAAAAAATAGTAAATTTTCATGGAAGCGGCTCTGAAACCAACCGGCATATTACTCAATATGCTTAACTCGCCGAGAAAATCACTTTGGTTCCAAAATGAAAGTTCGTCAATAAATAGTAAATTTTCATGGAAGCCGCTCTGAAACCAACTGGCAAATTACTCAAAATTCTTAACTCGCCGAGAAAATCACTCATATTCCAAAATGAAAGTTCGGCAAAAAATAGTAAATTTTCATGGAAGCCGCTCTGAAACCAACCGGCATATTACTCAAAATGCTTAACTCGCCGAGAAAATCACTTTCATTCCAAAATGAAAGTTTGGCAAAAAAATAATTAATTTTGATGCAAACCGCTCTGAAACCAACTGGCAAATTACTCAAAATGCTTCGGTCGCCGAGAAAATCACTTATATTCCAAAATGAAAGTTCGGCAAAAAATAGTAAATTTTCATGGAAGCCGCTCTGAAACCAACCGGCATATTACTCAATATGCTTAACTCGCCGAGAAAATCACTTTGGTTCCAAAATGAAAGTTCGTCAATAAATAGTAAATTTTCATGGAAGCCGCTCTGAAACCAACTGGCAAATTACTCAAAATGCTTAACTCGCCGAGAAAATCACTCATATTCCAAAATGAAAGTTCGGCAAAAAATAGTAAATTTTCATGGAAGCCGCTCTGAAACCAACCGGCACATTACTCAAAATGCTTAATTCGCCGAGAAAATCGCTTTCATTCCAAAATGAAAGTTTGGCAAAAAATAGTTAATTTTGATGCAAACCGCTCTCAAACCAACCGGCAAATTAGTCAAAATGCTTAACTCGCCGAGAAAATCACTTTGGTTCCAAAATTAAAGTTCGTCAAAAAATAGTAAATTTTCATGGAAGCCGCTCTGAAACCAACCGGCATATTACTCAAAATGCTTAACTCGCCGAGAAAATCACTTTCATTCCAAAATGAAAGTTTGGCAAAAAATAGTTAATTTTGATGCAAACCGCTCTGAAACCAACTGGCAAATTAGTCAAAATGCTTATCTCGCCGAGAAAATCACTTTGGTCCCAAAATGAAAGATCGTCAAAAAATAGTTAATTTTGATGCATGCCGCTCTGAGACCAACCGGCACATTAGTCAAAATGCTTAACTCGCCGAGAAAATCACTTTGGTTCCAAAATGAAAGTTCGTCAAAAGACAGTAAATTTACATGGAGGCCGCTCTGAAACCAACTGGCAAATTACTCAAAATGCTTAGGTCGCCGAGAAAATCACTTATATTCCAAAATGAAAGTTCGGCAAAAAATAATAAATTTTCATGGAAGCCGCTCTGAAACCAACTGGCAAATTACTCAAAATGCTTAACTCGCCGAGAAAATCACTTTGTTTCCAAGATGAATGTTTGGCAGAAAATAGTTAATTTTGATGCACGCCGCTCTGAAACCAACCGGTACATTACTCAAAATGCTTAATTCGCCGTGAAAATCACTTTGTTTCCAAAATGAATGTTTGGCAAAAAAAAGTTAATTTTGATGCAAGCCGCTCTCAAACCAACCGGCACATTAGTCAAAATGCTTAACTCGCCGAGAAAATCACTTTGGTTCCAAAATGAAAGTTCGTCAAAAAATAGTTAATTTTGATGCAAGCCGCTCTGAAACCAACTGGCTATTACTCAAAATTCTTAACTCGCCGAGAAAATCACTTATATTCCAAAATGAAAGTTCGGCAAAAAATAGTAAATCTTCATGGAAGCCGCTCTGAAACCAACTGGCAAATTACTCAAAATGCTTAACTCGCCGAGAAAATCACTTACATTCCAAAATGAAAGTTTGGCATAAAATAGTAAATTTTCATGGAAGCCGCTCTGAAACCTACCGGCAAATTGCTCAAGATGCTTAACTCGCCGAGCAAATCACTTTGTTTCCAAGACGAATGTTTGGCAGAAAATAGTTAATTTTGATGCACGCCGCTCTGAAACCAACCGGCACATTACTCAAAATGCTTAACTCGCCGAGAAAATCACTTTGGTTCCAAAATGAATGTTCGTCAAAAAATAGTAAATTTTGATGGAAGCGGCTCTGAAACCAACCGGCATATTACTCAATATGCTTAACTCGCCGAGAAAATCACTTTGCTTCCAAAATGAATGTTCAGCAAAAAATAGTTAATTTTGATGCAAGCCGCTCTGAAACCAACCGGCATATTACTCAAAATGCTTAACTCGCCGAGAAAATCACTTTCATTCCAAAATGAAAGTTTGGCAAAAAATAGTTAATTTTGATGCAAACCGCTCTGAAACCAACTGGCAAATTAGTCAAAATGCTTATCTCGCCGAGAAAATCACTTTGGTTCCAAAATGAAAGTTCGTCAAAAAATAGTTAATTTTGATGCATGCCGCTCTGAGACCAACCGGCACATTAGTCAAAATGCTTAACTCGCCGAGAAAATCACTTTGGTTCCAAAATGAAAGTTCGTCAAAAGACAGTAAATTTACATGGAAGCCGCTCTGAAACCAACTGGCAAATTACTCAAAATGCTTCGGTCGCCGAGAAAATCACTTATATTCCAAAATGAAAGTTCGGCATAAAATAATATATTTTCATGGAAACCGCTCTGAAACCAACTGGCAAATTAGTCAAAATGCTTAACTCGCCGATAAAATCACTTTGGTTCCAAAATGAATGTTCGTCAAAAAATAGTAAATTTTCATGGAAGCCGCTCTGAAACCAACCGGCATATTACTCAAAATGCTTAACTCGCCGAGAAAATCACATTCATTCCAAAATGAAAGTTTGGCAAAAAATAGTTAATTTTGATGCAAACCGCTCTGAAATCAACTGGCAAATTAGTCAAAATGCTTAACTCGCCGAGAAAATCACTTTGGTTCCAAAATGAATGTTCGTCAAAAAATAGTAAATTTTCATGGAAGCCGCTCTGAAACCGACCGGCATATTACTCAATATGCTTAACTCGCCGAGAAAATCACTTTGGTTCCAAAATGAATGTTCAGCAAAAAATAGTTAATTTTGATGCAAGCCGCTCTGAAACCAACTGGCTATTAGTCAAAATGCTTAACTCGCCGAGTAAATCACTATCATTCCAAAATGAATGTTTGGCAAAAAATAGTTCATTTTGATGCAAGCCGCTCTCAAACCAACCGGCACATTACTCAAAATGCTTAACTCGCCGATAAAATCACTTTGGTTCCAAAATGAATGTTCGTCAAAAAATAGTAAATTTTCATGGAAGCCGCTCTGAAACCAACCGGCATATTACTCAAAATGCTTAACTCGCCGAGAAAATCACATTCATTCCAAAATGAAAGTTTGGCAAAAAATAGTTAATTTTGATGCAAACCGCTCTGAAACCAACTGGCAAATTAGTCAAAATGCTTATCTCGCCGGGAAAATCACTTTGGTTCCAAAATGAAAGTTCGTCAAAAAATAGTTAATTTTGATGCATGCCGCTCTGAGACCAACCGGCACATTAGTCAAAATGCTTAACTCGCCGAGAAAATCACTTTGGTTCCAAAATGAAAGTTCGTCAAAAGACAGTAAATTTACATGGAAGCCGCTCTGAAACCAACCGGCATATTACTCAAAATGCTTAACTCGCCGAGAAAATCACATTCATTCCAAAATGAAAGTTTGGCAAAAAATAGTTAATTTTGATGCAAACCGCTCTGAAACCAACTGGCAAATTAGTCAAAATGCTTATCTCGCCGAGAAAATCACTTTGGTTCCAAAATGAAAGTTCGTCAAAAGACAGTAAATTTTCATGGAAGCCGCTCTGAAATTAATTGGTAAATTACTCAAAATGCTTAGGTCGCCGAGAAAATCACTTATATTCCAAAATGAAAGTTCGGCAAAAAATAGTAAATTTTCATGGAAGCCGCTCTGAAACCAACTGGCAAATTACTCAAAATGCTTAACTCGCCGAGAAAATCACTTATATTCCAAAATGAAAGTTCGGCAAAAAATAGTAAATTTTCATGGAAGCCGCTCTGAAACCAACTGGCAAATTACTCAAAATGCTTAGGTCGCCGAGAAAATCACTTATATTCCAAAATGAAAGTTCGGCAAAAAATAATAAATTTTCATGGAAGCCGCACTGAAATCAACTGGCAAATTACTCAAAATGCTTAACTCGCCGAGAAAATCACTTTGTTTCCAAGATGAATGTTTCGCAGAAAATAGTTAATTTTGATGCACGCCGTTCTGAAACCAACCGGCACATTAGTCAAAATGCTTAACTCGCCGAGAAAATCACTTTGGTTCCAAAATGAAAGTTCGTCAAAAGACAGTAAATTTACATGGAAGCCGCTCTGAAACCAACTGGCAAATTACTCAAAATGCTTCGGTCGCCGAGAAAATCACTTATATTCCAAAATGAAAGTTCGGCATAAAATAATATATTTTCATGGAAACCGCTCTGAAACCAACTGGCAAATTAGTCAAAATGCTTAACTCGCCGATAAAATCACTTTGGTTCCAAAATGAATGTTCGTCAAAAAATAGTAAATTTTCATGGAAGCCGCTCTGAAACCAACCGGCATATTACTCAAAATGCTTAACTCGCCGAGAAAATCACATTCATTCCAAAATGAAAGTTTGGCAAAAAATAGTTAATTTTGATGCAAACCGCTCTGAAATCAACTGGCAAATTAGTCAAAATGCTTAACTCGCCGAGAAAATCACTTTGGTTCCAAAATGAATGTTCGTCAAAAAATAGTAAATTTTCATGGAAGCCGCTCTGAAACCGACCGGCATATTACTCAATATGCTTAACTCGCCGAGAAAATCACTTTGGTTCCAAAATGAATGTTCAGCAAAAAATAGTTAATTTTGATGCAAGCCGCTCTGAAACCAACTGGCTATTAGTCAAAATGCTTAACTCGCCGAGTAAATCACTATCATTCCAAAATGAATGTTTGGCAAAAAATAGTTCATTTTGATGCAAGCCGCTCTCAAACCAACCGGCACATTACTCAAAATGCTTAACTCGCCGATAAAATCACTTTGGTTCCAAAATGAATGTTCGTCAAAAAATAGTAAATTTTCATGGAAGCCGCTCTGAAACCAACCGGCATATTACTCAAAATGCTTAACTCGCCGAGAAAATCACATTCATTCCAAAATGAAAGTTTGGCAAAAAATAGTTAATTTTGATGCAAACCGCTCTGAAACCAACTGGCAAATTAGTCAAAATGCTTATCTCGCCGGGAAAATCACTTTGGTTCCAAAATGAAAGTTCGTCAAAAAATAGTTAATTTTGATGCATGCCGCTCTGAGACCAACCGGCACATTAGTCAAAATGCTTAACTCGCCGAGAAAATCACTTTGGTTCCAAAATGAAAGTTCGTCAAAAGACAGTAAATTTACATGGAAGCCGCTCTGAAACCAACCGGCATATTACTCAAAATGCTTAACTCGCCGAGAAAATCACATTCATTCCAAAATGAAAGTTTGGCAAAAAATAGTTAATTTTGATGCAAACCGCTCTGAAACCAACTGGCAAATTAGTCAAAATGCTTATCTCGCCGAGAAAATCACTTTGGTTCCAAAATGAAAGTTCGTCAAAAGACAGTAAATTTTCATGGAAGCCGCTCTGAAATTAATTGGTAAATTACTCAAAATGCTTAGGTCGCCGAGAAAATCACTTATATTCCAAAATGAAAGTTCGGCAAAAAATAGTAAATTTTCATGGAAGCCGCTCTGAAACCAACTGGCAAATTACTCAAAATGCTTAACTCGCCGAGAAAATCACTTATATTCCAAAATGAAAGTTCGGCAAAAAATAGTAAATTTTCATGGAAGCCGCTCTGAAACCAACTGGCAAATTACTCAAAATGCTTAGGTCGCCGAGAAAATCACTTATATTCCAAAATGAAAGTTCGGCAAAAAATAATAAATTTTCATGGAAGCCGCACTGAAATCAACTGGCAAATTACTCAAAATGCTTAACTCGCCGAGAAAATCACTTTGTTTCCAAGATGAATGTTTCGCAGAAAATAGTTAATTTTGATGCACGCCGTTCTGAAACCAACCGGCACATTAGTCAAAATGCTTAACTCGCCGAGAAAATCACTTTGGTTCCAAAATGAATGTTCGTCAAAAAATAGTTAATTTTGATGCAAGCCGCTCTGAAACCAACTGGCTATTACTCAAAATGCTTAACTCGCCGAGAAAATCACTTATATTCCAAAATGAAAGTTCGGCAAAAAATAGTAAATCTTCATGGAAGCCGCTCTGAAACCAACTGGCAAATTACTCAAAATGCTTATCTCGCCGAGAAAAACACATATTCCAAAATGAAAGTTCGTCAAAAAATAGTAAATTTTCATGGAAGCCGCTCTGAAACCAACTGGCAAATTACTCAAAATGCTTAACTCGCCGAGAAAATCACTTACATTCCAAAATGAAAGTTTGGCAAAAAATAGTAAATTTTCATGGAAGCCGCTCTGAAACCAACTGCCAAATTACTCAAAATTCTTAACTCGCCGAGAAAATCACTCATATTCCAAAATGAAAGTTCGGCAAAAAATAGTAAATTTTCATGGAAGCCGCTCTGAAACCAACCGGCATATTACTCAAAATGCTTAACTCGCCGAGAAAATCACTTATATTCCAAAATGAAAGTTCGGCAAAAAATAGTAAATCTTCATGGAAGCGGCTCTGAAACCAACCGGCATATTCCTCAATATGCTTAACTCGCCGAGAAAATCACTTTGGTTCCAAAATGAAAGTTCGTCAATAAATAGTAAATTTTCTTGGAAGCCGCTCTGAAACCAACTGCCAAATTACTCAAAATTCTTAACTCGCCGAGAAAATCACTCATATTCCAAAATGAAAGTTCGGCAAAAAATAGTAAATTTTCATGGAAGCCGCTCTGAAACCAACCGGCATATTACTCAAAATGCTTAACTCGCCGAGAAAATCACTTATATTCCAAAATGAAAGTTCGGCAAAATATAGTAAATCTTCATGGAAGCCGCTCTGAAACCAACTGGCAAATTAGTCAAAATGCTTAACTCGCAGAGAAAATCACTTTGGTTCCAAAATGAAATTTCGACAAAATATAGTAAATTTTCATGGAAGCCGCTCTGAAACCAACTGACAAATTACTCAAAATGCTTAACTCGCCGAGAAAATCACTTACATTCCAAAGTGAAAGTTTGGCAAAAAATAGTAAATTTTCATGGAAGCCGCTCTGAAACCTACCGGCAAATTACTCAAGATGCTTAACTCGCCGAGCAAATCACTTTCATTCCAAAATGAAAGTTTGGCAAAAAATAGTTAATTTTGATGCAAACCGCTCTGAAACCAACTGGCAAATTAGTCAAAATGCTTATCTCGCCGAGAAAATCACTTTGGTTCCAAAATGAAAGTTCGTCAAAAAATAGTTAATTTTGATGCATGCCGCTCTGAGACCAACCGGCACATTAGTCAAAATGCTTAACTCGCCGAGAAAATCACTTTGGTTCCAAAATGAAAGTTCGTCAAAAGACAGTAAATTTACATGGAAGCCGCTCTGAAACCAACTGGCAAATTACTCAAAATGCTTCGGTCGCCGAGAAAATCACTTATATTCCAAAATGAAAGTTCGGCATAAAATAATATATTTTCATGGAAACCGCTCTGAAACCAACTGGCAAATTAGTCAAAATGCTTAACTCGCCGAGAAAATCACTTTGGTTCCAAAATGAAAGTTCGTCAAAAAAAAGTTAATTATGATGCATGCCGCTCTGAAACCAACCGGCACATTAGTCAAAATGCTTAACTCGCCGAGAAAATCACTTTGGTTCCAAAATGAATGTTCGTCAAAAAATAGTAAATTTTCATGGAAGCCGCTCTGAAACCAACCGGCATATTACTCAATATGCTTAACTCGCCGAGAAAATCACTTTGGTTCCAAAATGAATGTTCAGCAAAAAATAGTTAATTTTGATGCAAGCCGCTCTGAAACCAACTGGCTATTAGTCAAAATGCTTAACTCGCCGAGAAAATCACTTACATTCCAAAATGAAAGTTTGGCATAAAATAGTAAATTTTCATGGAAGCCGCTCTGAAACCTACCGGCAAATTGCTCAAGATGCTTAACTCGCCGAGCAAATCACTTTGTTTCCAAGACGAATGTTTGGCAGAAAATAGTTAATTTTGATGCACGCCGCTCTGAAACCAACCGGCACATTACTCAAAATGCTTAACTCGCCGAGAAAATCACTTTGGTTCCAAAATGAATGTTCGTCAAAAAATAGTAAATTTTGATGGAAGCGGCTCTGAAACCAACCGGCATATTACTCAATATGCTTAACTCGCCGAGAAAATCACTTTGCTTCCAAAATGAATGTTCAGCAAAAAATAGTTAATTTTGATGCAAGCCGCTCTGAAACCAACCGGCATATTACTCAAAATGCTTAACTCGCCGAGAAAATCACTTTCATTCCAAAATGAAAGTTTGGCAAAAAATAGTTAATTTTGATGCAAACCGCTCTGAAACCAACTGGCAAATTAGTCAAAATGCTTATCTCGCCGAGAAAATCACTTTGGTTCCAAAATGAAAGTTCGTCAAAAAATAGTTAATTTTGATGCATGCCGCTCTGAGACCAACCGGCACATTAGTCAAAATGCTTAACTCGCCGAGAAAATCACTTTGGTTCCAAAATGAAAGTTCGTCAAAAGACAGTAAATTTACATGGAAGCCGCTCTGAAACCAACTGGCAAATTACTCAAAATGCTTCGGTCGCCGAGAAAATCACTTATATTCCAAAATGAAAGTTCGGCATAAAATAATATATTTTCATGGAAACCGCTCTGAAACCAACTGGCAAATTAGTCAAAATGCTTAACTCGCCGATAAAATCACTTTGGTTCCAAAATGAATGTTCGTCAAAAAATAGTAAATTTTCATGGAAGCCGCTCTGAAACCAACCGGCATATTACTCAAAATGCTTAACTCGCCGAGAAAATCACATTCATTCCAAAATGAAAGTTTGGCAAAAAATAGTTAATTTTGATGCAAACCGCTCTGAAATCAACTGGCAAATTAGTCAAAATGCTTAACTCGCCGAGAAAATCACTTTGGTTCCAAAATGAATGTTCGTCAAAAAATAGTAAATTTTCATGGAAGCCGCTCTGAAACCGACCGGCATATTACTCAATATGCTTAACTCGCCGAGAAAATCACTTTGGTTCCAAAATGAATGTTCAGCAAAAAATAGTTAATTTTGATGCAAGCCGCTCTGAAACCAACTGGCTATTAGTCAAAATGCTTAACTCGCCGAGTAAATCACTATCATTCCAAAATGAATGTTTGGCAAAAAATAGTTCATTTTGATGCAAGCCGCTCTCAAACCAACCGGCACATTACTCAAAATGCTTAACTCGCCGATAAAATCACTTTGGTTCCAAAATGAATGTTCGTCAAAAAATAGTAAATTTTCATGGAAGCCGCTCTGAAACCAACCGGCATATTACTCAAAATGCTTAACTCGCCGAGAAAATCACATTCATTCCAAAATGAAAGTTTGGCAAAAAATAGTTAATTTTGATGCAAACCGCTCTGAAACCAACTGGCAAATTAGTCAAAATGCTTATCTCGCCGGGAAAATCACTTTGGTTCCAAAATGAAAGTTCGTCAAAAAATAGTTAATTTTGATGCATGCCGCTCTGAGACCAACCGGCACATTAGTCAAAATGCTTAACTCGCCGAGAAAATCACTTTGGTTCCAAAATGAAAGTTCGTCAAAAGACAGTAAATTTACATGGAAGCCGCTCTGAAACCAACCGGCATATTACTCAAAATGCTTAACTCGCCGAGAAAATCACATTCATTCCAAAATGAAAGTTTGGCAAAAAATAGTTAATTTTGATGCAAACCGCTCTGAAACCAACTGGCAAATTAGTCAAAATGCTTATCTCGCCGAGAAAATCACTTTGGTTCCAAAATGAAAGTTCGTCAAAAGACAGTAAATTTTCATGGAAGCCGCTCTGAAATTAATTGGTAAATTACTCAAAATGCTTAGGTCGCCGAGAAAATCACTTATATTCCAAAATGAAAGTTCGGCAAAAAATAGTAAATTTTCATGGAAGCCGCTCTGAAACCAACTGGCAAATTACTCAAAATGCTTAACTCGCCGAGAAAATCACTTATATTCCAAAATGAAAGTTCGGCAAAAAATAGTAAATTTTCATGGAAGCCGCTCTGAAACCAACTGGCAAATTACTCAAAATGCTTAGGTCGCCGAGAAAATCACTTATATTCCAAAATGAAAGTTCGGCAAAAAATAATAAATTTTCATGGAAGCCGCACTGAAATCAACTGGCAAATTACTCAAAATGCTTAACTCGCCGAGAAAATCACTTTGTTTCCAAGATGAATGTTTCGCAGAAAATAGTTAATTTTGATGCACGCCGTTCTGAAACCAACCGGCACATTAGTCAAAATGCTTAACTCGCCGAGAAAATCACTTTGGTTCCAAAATGAAAGTTCGTCAAAAGACAGTAAATTTACATGGAAGCCGCTCTGAAACCAACTGGCAAATTACTCAAAATGCTTCGGTCGCCGAGAAAATCACTTATATTCCAAAATGAAAGTTCGGCATAAAATAATATATTTTCATGGAAACCGCTCTGAAACCAACTGGCAAATTAGTCAAAATGCTTAACTCGCCGATAAAATCACTTTGGTTCCAAAATGAATGTTCGTCAAAAAATAGTAAATTTTCATGGAAGCCGCTCTGAAACCAACCGGCATATTACTCAAAATGCTTAACTCGCCGAGAAAATCACATTCATTCCAAAATGAAAGTTTGGCAAAAAATAGTTAATTTTGATGCAAACCGCTCTGAAATCAACTGGCAAATTAGTCAAAATGCTTAACTCGCCGAGAAAATCACTTTGGTTCCAAAATGAATGTTCGTCAAAAAATAGTAAATTTTCATGGAAGCCGCTCTGAAACCGACCGGCATATTACTCAATATGCTTAACTCGCCGAGAAAATCACTTTGGTTCCAAAATGAATGTTCAGCAAAAAATAGTTAATTTTGATGCAAGCCGCTCTGAAACCAACTGGCTATTAGTCAAAATGCTTAACTCGCCGAGTAAATCACTATCATTCCAAAATGAATGTTTGGCAAAAAATAGTTCATTTTGATGCAAGCCGCTCTCAAACCAACCGGCACATTACTCAAAATGCTTAACTCGCCGATAAAATCACTTTGGTTCCAAAATGAATGTTCGTCAAAAAATAGTAAATTTTCATGGAAGCCGCTCTGAAACCAACCGGCATATTACTCAAAATGCTTAACTCGCCGAGAAAATCACATTCATTCCAAAATGAAAGTTTGGCAAAAAATAGTTAATTTTGATGCAAACCGCTCTGAAACCAACTGGCAAATTAGTCAAAATGCTTATCTCGCCGGGAAAATCACTTTGGTTCCAAAATGAAAGTTCGTCAAAAAATAGTTAATTTTGATGCATGCCGCTCTGAGACCAACCGGCACATTAGTCAAAATGCTTAACTCGCCGAGAAAATCACTTTGGTTCCAAAATGAAAGTTCGTCAAAAGACAGTAAATTTACATGGAAGCCGCTCTGAAACCAACCGGCATATTACTCAAAATGCTTAACTCGCCGAGAAAATCACATTCATTCCAAAATGAAAGTTTGGCAAAAAATAGTTAATTTTGATGCAAACCGCTCTGAAACCAACTGGCAAATTAGTCAAAATGCTTATCTCGCCGAGAAAATCACTTTGGTTCCAAAATGAAAGTTCGTCAAAAGACAGTAAATTTTCATGGAAGCCGCTCTGAAATTAATTGGTAAATTACTCAAAATGCTTAGGTCGCCGAGAAAATCACTTATATTCCAAAATGAAAGTTCGGCAAAAAATAGTAAATTTTCATGGAAGCCGCTCTGAAACCAACTGGCAAATTACTCAAAATGCTTAACTCGCCGAGAAAATCACTTATATTCCAAAATGAAAGTTCGGCAAAAAATAGTAAATTTTCATGGAAGCCGCTCTGAAACCAACTGGCAAATTACTCAAAATGCTTAGGTCGCCGAGAAAATCACTTATATTCCAAAATGAAAGTTCGGCAAAAAATAATAAATTTTCATGGAAGCCGCACTGAAATCAACTGGCAAATTACTCAAAATGCTTAACTCGCCGAGAAAATCACTTTGTTTCCAAGATGAATGTTTCGCAGAAAATAGTTAATTTTGATGCACGCCGTTCTGAAACCAACCGGCACATTAGTCAAAATGCTTAACTCGCCGAGAAAATCACTTTGGTTCCAAAATGAATGTTCGTCAAAAAATAGTTAATTTTGATGCAAGCCGCTCTGAAACCAACTGGCTATTACTCAAAATGCTTAACTCGCCGAGAAAATCACTTATATTCCAAAATGAAAGTTCGGCAAAAAATAGTAAATCTTCATGGAAGCCGCTCTGAAACCAACTGGCAAATTACTCAAAATGCTTATCTCGCCGAGAAAAACACATATTCCAAAATGAAAGTTCGTCAAAAAATAGTAAATTTTCATGGAAGCCGCTCTGAAACCAACTGGCAAATTACTCAAAATGCTTAACTCGCCGAGAAAATCACTTACATTCCAAAATGAAAGTTTGGCAAAAAATAGTAAATTTTCATGGAAGCCGCTCTGAAACCAACTGCCAAATTACTCAAAATTCTTAACTCGCCGAGAAAATCACTCATATTCCAAAATGAAAGTTCGGCAAAAAATAGTAAATTTTCATGGAAGCCGCTCTGAAACCAACCGGCATATTACTCAAAATGCTTAACTCGCCGAGAAAATCACTTATATTCCAAAATGAAAGTTCGGCAAAAAATAGTAAATCTTCATGGAAGCGGCTCTGAAACCAACCGGCATATTCCTCAATATGCTTAACTCGCCGAGAAAATCACTTTGGTTCCAAAATGAAAGTTCGTCAATAAATAGTAAATTTTCTTGGAAGCCGCTCTGAAACCAACTGCCAAATTACTCAAAATTCTTAACTCGCCGAGAAAATCACTCATATTCCAAAATGAAAGTTCGGCAAAAAATAGTAAATTTTCATGGAAGCCGCTCTGAAACCAACCGGCATATTACTCAAAATGCTTAACTCGCCGAGAAAATCACTTATATTCCAAAATGAAAGTTCGGCAAAATATAGTAAATCTTCATGGAAGCCGCTCTGAAACCAACTGGCAAATTAGTCAAAATGCTTAACTCGCAGAGAAAATCACTTTGGTTCCAAAATGAAATTTCGACAAAATATAGTAAATTTTCATGGAAGCCGCTCTGAAACCAACTGACAAATTACTCAAAATGCTTAACTCGCCGAGAAAATCACTTACATTCCAAAGTGAAAGTTTGGCAAAAAATAGTAAATTTTCATGGAAGCCGCTCTGAAACCTACCGGCAAATTACTCAAGATGCTTAACTCGCCGAGCAAATCACTTTCATTCCAAAATGAAAGTTTGGCAAAAAATAGTTAATTTTGATGCAAACCGCTCTGAAACCAACTGGCAAATTAGTCAAAATGCTTATCTCGCCGAGAAAATCACTTTGGTTCCAAAATGAAAGTTCGTCAAAAAATAGTTAATTTTGATGCATGCCGCTCTGAGACCAACCGGCACATTAGTCAAAATGCTTAACTCGCCGAGAAAATCACTTTGGTTCCAAAATGAAAGTTCGTCAAAAGACAGTAAATTTACATGGAAGCCGCTCTGAAACCAACTGGCAAATTACTCAAAATGCTTCGGTCGCCGAGAAAATCACTTATATTCCAAAATGAAAGTTCGGCATAAAATAATATATTTTCATGGAAACCGCTCTGAAACCAACTGGCAAATTAGTCAAAATGCTTAACTCGCCGAGAAAATCACTTTGGTTCCAAAATGAAAGTTCGTCAAAAAAAAGTTAATTATGATGCATGCCGCTCTGAAACCAACCGGCACATTAGTCAAAATGCTTAACTCGCCGAGAAAATCACTTTGGTTCCAAAATGAATGTTCGTCAAAAAATAGTAAATTTTCATGGAAGCCGCTCTGAAACCAACCGGCATATTACTCAATATGCTTAACTCGCCGAGAAAATCACTTTGGTTCCAAAATGAATGTTCAGCAAAAAATAGTTAATTTTGATGCAAGCCGCTCTGAAACCAACTGGCTATTAGTCAAAATGCTTAACTCGCCGAGTAAATCACTTTCATTCCAAAATGAATGTTTGGCAAAAAATAGTTAATTTTGATGCAAGCCGCTCTCAAACCAACCGGCACATTACTCAAAATGCTTAACTCGCCGATAAAATCACTTTGGTTCCAAAATGAATGTTCGTCAAAAAATAGTAAATTTTGATGGAAGCCGCTCTGAAACCAACCGGCATATTACTCAATATGCTTAACTCGCCGAGAAAATCACTTTGCTTCCAAAATGAATGTTCAGCAAAAAATAGTTAATTTTGATGCAAGCCGCTCTGAAACCAACCGGCATATTACTCAAAATGCTTAACTCGCCGAGAAAATCACTTTCATTCCAAAATGAAAGTTTGGCAAAAAATAGTTAATTTTGATGCAAACCGCTCTGAAACCAACTGGCAAATTAGTCAAAATGCTTATCTCGCCGAGAAAATCACTTTGGTTCCAAAATGAAAGTTCGTCGAAAAATAGTTAATTTTGATGCATGCCGCTCTGAGACCAACCGGCACATTAGTCAAAATGCTTAACTCGCCGAGAAAATCACTTTGGTTCCAAAATGAAAGTTCGTCAAAAGACAGTAAATTTACATGGAAGCCGCTCTGAAACCAACTGGCAAATTACTCAAAATGCTTCGGTCGCCGAGAAAATCACTTATATTCCAAAATGAAAGTTCGGCATAAAATAATATATTTTCATGGAAACCGCTCTGAAACCAACTGGCAAATTAGTCAAAATGCTTAACTCGCCGAGAAAATCACTTTGGTTCCAAAATGAAAGTTCGTCAAAAAAAAGTTAATTATGATGCATGCCGCTCTGAAACCAACCGGCACATTAGTCAAAATGCTTAACTCGCCGAGAAAATCACTTTGGTTCCAAAATGAATGTTCGTCAAAAAATAGTAAATTTTCATGGAAGCCGCTCTCAAACCAACCGGCATATTACTCAATATGCTTAACTCGCCGAGAAAATCACTTTGGTTCCAAAATGAATGTTCAGCAAAAAATAGTTAATTTTGATGCAAGCCGCTCTGAAACCAACTGGCTATTAGTCAAAATGCTTAACTCGCCGAGTAAATCACTTTCATTCCAAAATGAATGTTTGGCAAAAAATAGTTAATTTTGATGCAAGCCGCTCTCAAACCAACCGGCACATTACTCAAAATGCTTAACTCGCCGATAAAATCACTTTGGTTCCAAAATGAATGTTCGTCAAAAAATAGTAAATTTTCATGGAAGCCGCTCTGAAACCAACCGGCATATTACTCAAAATGCTTAACTCGCCGAGAAAATCACATTCATTCCAAAATGAAAGTTTGGCAAAAAATAGTTAATTTTGATGCAAACCGCTCTGAAACCAACTGGCAAATTAGTCAAAATGCTTATCTCGCCGGGAAAATCACTTTGGTTCCAAAATGAAAGTTCGTCAAAAAATAGTTAATTTTGATGCATGCCGCTCTGAGACCAACCGGCACATTAGTCAAAATGCTTAACTCGCCGAGAAAATCACTTTGGTTCCAAAATGAAAGTTCGTCAAAAGACAGTAAATTTACATGGAAGCCGCTCTGAAACCAACCGGCATATTACTCAAAATGCTTAACTCGCCGAGAAAATCACATTCATTCCAAAATGAAAGTTTGGCAAAAAATAGTTAATTTTGATGCAAACCGCTCTGAAACCAACTGGCAAATTAGTCAAAATGCTTATCTCGCCGAGAAAATCACTTTGGTTCCAAAATGAAAGTTCGTCAAAAGACAGTAAATTTTCATGGAAGCCGCTCTGAAATTAATTGGTAAATTACTCAAAATGCTTAGGTCGCCGAGAAAATCACTTATATTCCAAAATGAAAGTTCGGCAAAAAATAGTAAATTTTCATGGAAGCCGCTCTGAAACCAACTGGCAAATTACTCAAAATGCTTAACTCGCCGAGAAAATCACTTATATTCCAAAATGAAAGTTCGGCAAAAAATAGTAAATTTTCATGGAAGCCGCTCTGAAACCAACTGGCAAATTACTCAAAATGCTTAGGTCGCCGAGAAAATCACTTATATTCCAAAATGAAAGTTCGGCAAAAAATAATAAATTTTCATGGAAGCCGCACTGAAATCAACTGGCAAATTACTCAAAATGCTTAACTCGCCGAGAAAATCACTTTGTTTCCAAGATGAATGTTTCGCAGAAAATAGTTAATTTTGATGCACGCCGTTCTGAAACCAACCGGCACATTAGTCAAAATGCTTAACTCGCCGAGAAAATCACTTTGGTTCCAAAATGAAAGTTCGTCAAAAGACAGTAAATTTACATGGAAGCCGCTCTGAAACCAACTGGCAAATTACTCAAAATGCTTCGGTCGCCGAGAAAATCACTTATATTCCAAAATGAAAGTTCGGCATAAAATAATATATTTTCATGGAAACCGCTCTGAAACCAACTGGCAAATTAGTCAAAATGCTTAACTCGCCGATAAAATCACTTTGGTTCCAAAATGAATGTTCGTCAAAAAATAGTAAATTTTCATGGAAGCCGCTCTGAAACCAACCGGCATATTACTCAAAATGCTTAACTCGCCGAGAAAATCACATTCATTCCAAAATGAAAGTTTGGCAAAAAATAGTTAATTTTGATGCAAACCGCTCTGAAATCAACTGGCAAATTAGTCAAAATGCTTAACTCGCCGAGAAAATCACTTTGGTTCCAAAATGAATGTTCGTCAAAAAATAGTAAATTTTCATGGAAGCCGCTCTGAAACCGACCGGCATATTACTCAATATGCTTAACTCGCCGAGAAAATCACTTTGGTTCCAAAATGAATGTTCAGCAAAAAATAGTTAATTTTGATGCAAGCCGCTCTGAAACCAACTGGCTATTAGTCAAAATGCTTAACTCGCCGAGTAAATCACTATCATTCCAAAATGAATGTTTGGCAAAAAATAGTTCATTTTGATGCAAGCCGCTCTCAAACCAACCGGCACATTACTCAAAATGCTTAACTCGCCGATAAAATCACTTTGGTTCCAAAATGAATGTTCGTCAAAAAATAGTAAATTTTCATGGAAGCCGCTCTGAAACCAACCGGCATATTACTCAAAATGCTTAACTCGCCGAGAAAATCACATTCATTCCAAAATGAAAGTTTGGCAAAAAATAGTTAATTTTGATGCAAACCGCTCTGAAACCAACTGGCAAATTAGTCAAAATGCTTATCTCGCCGGGAAAATCACTTTGGTTCCAAAATGAAAGTTCGTCAAAAAATAGTTAATTTTGATGCATGCCGCTCTGAGACCAACCGGCACATTAGTCAAAATGCTTAACTCGCCGAGAAAATCACTTTGGTTCCAAAATGAAAGTTCGTCAAAAGACAGTAAATTTACATGGAAGCCGCTCTGAAACCAACCGGCATATTACTCAAAATGCTTAACTCGCCGAGAAAATCACATTCATTCCAAAATGAAAGTTTGGCAAAAAATAGTTAATTTTGATGCAAACCGCTCTGAAACCAACTGGCAAATTAGTCAAAATGCTTATCTCGCCGAGAAAATCACTTTGGTTCCAAAATGAAAGTTCGTCAAAAGACAGTAAATTTTCATGGAAGCCGCTCTGAAATTAATTGGTAAATTACTCAAAATGCTTAGGTCGCCGAGAAAATCACTTATATTCCAAAATGAAAGTTCGGCAAAAAATAGTAAATTTTCATGGAAGCCGCTCTGAAACCAACTGGCAAATTACTCAAAATGCTTAACTCGCCGAGAAAATCACTTATATTCCAAAATGAAAGTTCGGCAAAAAATAGTAAATTTTCATGGAAGCCGCTCTGAAACCAACTGGCAAATTACTCAAAATGCTTAGGTCGCCGAGAAAATCACTTATATTCCAAAATGAAAGTTCGGCAAAAAATAATAAATTTTCATGGAAGCCGCACTGAAATCAACTGGCAAATTACTCAAAATGCTTAACTCGCCGAGAAAATCACTTTGTTTCCAAGATGAATGTTTCGCAGAAAATAGTTAATTTTGATGCACGCCGTTCTGAAACCAACCGGCACATTAGTCAAAATGCTTAACTCGCCGAGAAAATCACTTTGGTTCCAAAATGAATGTTCGTCAAAAAATAGTTAATTTTGATGCAAGCCGCTCTGAAACCAACTGGCTATTACTCAAAATGCTTAACTCGCCGAGAAAATCACTTATATTCCAAAATGAAAGTTCGGCAAAAAATAGTAAATCTTCATGGAAGCCGCTCTGAAACCAACTGGCAAATTACTCAAAATGCTTATCTCGCCGAGAAAAACACATATTCCAAAATGAAAGTTCGTCAAAAAATAGTAAATTTTCATGGAAGCCGCTCTGAAACCAACTGGCAAATTACTCAAAATGCTTAACTCGCCGAGAAAATCACTTACATTCCAAAATGAAAGTTTGGCAAAAAATAGTAAATTTTCATGGAAGCCGCTCTGAAACCAACTGCCAAATTACTCAAAATTCTTAACTCGCCGAGAAAATCACTCATATTCCAAAATGAAAGTTCGGCAAAAAATAGTAAATTTTCATGGAAGCCGCTCTGAAACCAACCGGCATATTACTCAAAATGCTTAACTCGCCGAGAAAATCACTTATATTCCAAAATGAAAGTTCGGCAAAAAATAGTAAATCTTCATGGAAGCGGCTCTGAAACCAACCGGCATATTCCTCAATATGCTTAACTCGCCGAGAAAATCACTTTGGTTCCAAAATGAAAGTTCGTCAATAAATAGTAAATTTTCTTGGAAGCCGCTCTGAAACCAACTGCCAAATTACTCAAAATTCTTAACTCGCCGAGAAAATCACTCATATTCCAAAATGAAAGTTCGGCAAAAAATAGTAAATTTTCATGGAAGCCGCTCTGAAACCAACCGGCATATTACTCAAAATGCTTAACTCGCCGAGAAAATCACTTATATTCCAAAATGAAAGTTCGGCAAAATATAGTAAATCTTCATGGAAGCCGCTCTGAAACCAACTGGCAAATTAGTCAAAATGCTTAACTCGCAGAGAAAATCACTTTGGTTCCAAAATGAAATTTCGACAAAATATAGTAAATTTTCATGGAAGCCGCTCTGAAACCAACTGACAAATTACTCAAAATGCTTAACTCGCCGAGAAAATCACTTACATTCCAAAGTGAAAGTTTGGCAAAAAATAGTAAATTTTCATGGAAGCCGCTCTGAAACCTACCGGCAAATTACTCAAGATGCTTAACTCGCCGAGCAAATCACTTTCATTCCAAAATGAAAGTTTGGCAAAAAATAGTTAATTTTGATGCAAACCGCTCTGAAACCAACTGGCAAATTAGTCAAAATGCTTATCTCGCCGAGAAAATCACTTTGGTTCCAAAATGAAAGTTCGTCAAAAAATAGTTAATTTTGATGCATGCCGCTCTGAGACCAACCGGCACATTAGTCAAAATGCTTAACTCGCCGAGAAAATCACTTTGGTTCCAAAATGAAAGTTCGTCAAAAGACAGTAAATTTACATGGAAGCCGCTCTGAAACCAACTGGCAAATTACTCAAAATGCTTCGGTCGCCGAGAAAATCACTTATATTCCAAAATGAAAGTTCGGCATAAAATAATATATTTTCATGGAAACCGCTCTGAAACCAACTGGCAAATTAGTCAAAATGCTTAACTCGCCGAGAAAATCACTTTGGTTCCAAAATGAAAGTTCGTCAAAAAAAAGTTAATTATGATGCATGCCGCTCTGAAACCAACCGGCACATTAGTCAAAATGCTTAACTCGCCGAGAAAATCACTTTGGTTCCAAAATGAATGTTCGTCAAAAAATAGTAAATTTTCATGGAAGCCGCTCTGAAACCAACCGGCATATTACTCAATATGCTTAACTCGCCGAGAAAATCACTTTGGTTCCAAAATGAATGTTCAGCAAAAAATAGTTAATTTTGATGCAAGCCGCTCTGAAACCAACTGGCTATTAGTCAAAATGCTTAACTCGCCGAGTAAATCACTTTCATTCCAAAATGAATGTTTGGCAAAAAATAGTTAATTTTGATGCAAGCCGCTCTCAAACCAACCGGCACATTACTCAAAATGCTTAACTCGCCGATAAAATCACTTTGGTTCCAAAATGAATGTTCGTCAAAAAATAGTAAATTTTCATGGAAGCCGCTCTGAAACCAACCGGCATATTACTCAAAATGCTTAACTCGCCGAGAAAATCACATTCATTCCAAAATGAAAGTTTGGCAAAAAATAGTTAATTTTGATGCAAACCGCTCTGAAACCAACTGGCAAATTAGTCAAAATGCTTATCTCGCCGGGAAAATCACTTTGGTTCCAAAATGAAAGTTCGTCAAAAAATAGTTAATTTTGATGCATGCCGCTCTGAGACCAACCGGCACATTAGTCAAAATGCTTAACTCGCCGAGAAAATCACTTTGGTTCCAAAATGAAAGTTCGTCAAAAGACAGTAAATTTACATGGAAGCCGCTCTGAAACCAACCGGCATATTACTCAAAATGCTTAACTCGCCGAGAAAATCACATTCATTCCAAAATGAAAGTTTGGCAAAAAATAGTTAATTTTGATGCAAACCGCTCTGAAACCAACTGGCAAATTAGTCAAAATGCTTATCTCGCCGAGAAAATCACTTTGGTTCCAAAATGAAAGTTCGTCAAAAGACAGTAAATTTTCATGGAAGCCGCTCTGAAATTAATTGGTAAATTACTCAAAATGCTTAGGTCGCCGAGAAAATCACTTATATTCCAAAATGAAAGTTCGGCAAAAAATAGTTAATTTTGATGCAAGCCGCTCTGAAACCAACTGGCAAATTACTCAAAATGCTTAACTCGCCGAGAAAATCACTTATATTCCAAAATGAAAGTTCGGCAAAAAATAGTAAATTTTCATGGAAGCCGCTCTGAAACCAACTGGCAAATTACTCAAAATGCTTAGGTCGCCGAGAAAATCACTTATATTCCAAAATGAAAGTTCGGCAAAAAATAATAAATTTTCATGGAAGCCGCACTGAAATCAACTGGCAAATTACTCAAAATGCTTAACTCGCCGAGAAAATCACTTTGTTTCCAAGATGAATGTTTCGCAGAAAATAGTTAATTTTGATGCACGCCGTTCTGAAACCAACCGGCACATTAGTCAAAATGCTTAACTCGCCGAGAAAATCACTTTGGTTCCAAAATGAATGTTCGTCAAAAAATAGTTAATTTTGATGCAAGCCGCTCTGAAACCAACTGGCTATTACTCAAAATGCTTAACTCGCCGAGAAAATCACTTATATTCCAAAATGAAAGTTCGGCAAAAAATAGTAAATCTTCATGGAAGCCGCTCTGAAACCAACTGGCAAATTACTCAAAATGCTTATCTCGCCGAGAAAAACACATATTCCAAAATGAAAGTTCGTCAAAAAATAGTAAATTTTCATGGAAGCCGCTCTGAAACCAACTGGCAAATTACTCAAAATGCTTAACTCGCCGAGAAAATCACTTACATTCCAAAATGAAAGTTTGGCAAAAAATAGTAAATTTTCATGGAAGCCGCTCTGAAACCAACTGCCAAATTACTCAAAATTCTTAACTCGCCGAGAAAATCACTCATATTCCAAAATGAAAGTTCGGCAAAAAATAGTAAATTTTCATGGAAGCCGCTCTGAAACCAACCGGCATATTACTCAAAATGCTTAACTCGCCGAGAAAATCACTTATATTCCAAAATGAAAGTTCGGCAAAAAATAGTAAATCTTCATGGAAGCGGCTCTGAAACCAACCGGCATATTCCTCAATATGCTTAACTCGCCGAGAAAATCACTTTGGTTCCAAAATGAAAGTTCGTCAATAAATAGTAAATTTTCTTGGAAGCCGCTCTGAAACCAACTGCCAAATTACTCAAAATTCTTAACTCGCCGAGAAAATCACTCATATTCCAAAATGAAAGTTCGGCAAAAAATAGTAAATTTTCATGGAAGCCGCTCTGAAACCAACCGGCATATTACTCAAAATGCTTAACTCGCCGAGAAAATCACTTATATTCCAAAATGAAAGTTCGGCAAAATATAGTAAATCTTCATGGAAGCCGCTCTGAAACCAACTGGCAAATTAGTCAAAATGCTTAACTCGCAGAGAAAATCACTTTGGTTCCAAAATGAAATTTCGACAAAATATAGTAAATTTTCATGGAAGCCGCTCTGAAACCAACTGACAAATTACTCAAAATGCTTAACTCGCCGAGAAAATCACTTACATTCCAAAGTGAAAGTTTGGCAAAAAATAGTAAATTTTCATGGAAGCCGCTCTGAAACCTACCGGCAAATTACTCAAGATGCTTAACTCGCCGAGCAAATCACTTTCATTCCAAAATGAAAGTTTGGCAAAAAATAGTTAATTTTGATGCAAACCGCTCTGAAACCAACTGGCAAATTAGTCAAAATGCTTATCTCGCCGAGAAAATCACTTTGGTTCCAAAATGAAAGTTCGTCAAAAAATAGTTAATTTTGATGCATGCCGCTCTGAGACCAACCGGCACATTAGTCAAAATGCTTAACTCGCCGAGAAAATCACTTTGGTTCCAAAATGAAAGTTCGTCAAAAGACAGTAAATTTACATGGAAGCCGCTCTGAAACCAACTGGCAAATTACTCAAAATGCTTCGGTCGCCGAGAAAATCACTTATATTCCAAAATGAAAGTTCGGCATAAAATAATATATTTTCATGGAAACCGCTCTGAAACCAACTGGCAAATTAGTCAAAATGCTTAACTCGCCGAGAAAATCACTTTGGTTCCAAAATGAAAGTTCGTCAAAAAAAAGTTAATTATGATGCATGCCGCTCTGAAACCAACCGGCACATTAGTCAAAATGCTTAACTCGCCGAGAAAATCACTTTGGTTCCAAAATGAATGTTCGTCAAAAAATAGTAAATTTTCATGGAAGCCGCTCTGAAACCAACCGGCATATTACTCAATATGCTTAACTCGCCGAGAAAATCACTTTGGTTCCAAAATGAATGTTCAGCAAAAAATAGTTAATTTTGATGCAAGCCGCTCTGAAACCAACTGGCTATTAGTCAAAATGCTTAACTCGCCGAGTAAATCACTTTCATTCCAAAATGAATGTTTGGCAAAAAATAGTTAATTTTGATGCAAGCCGCTCTCAAACCAACCGGCACATTACTCAAAATGCTTAACTCGCCGATAAAATCACTTTGGTTCCAAAATGAATGTTCGTCAAAAAATAGTAAATTTTGATGGAAGCCGCTCTGAAACCAACCGGCATATTACTCAATATGCTTAACTCGCCGAGAAAATCACTTTGCTTCCAAAATGAATGTTCAGCAAAAAATAGTTAATTTTGATGCAAGCCGCTCTGAAACCAACCGGCATATTACTCAAAATGCTTAACTCGCCGAGAAAATCACTTTCATTCCAAAATGAAAGTTTGGCAAAAAATAGTTAATTTTGATGCAAACCGCTCTGAAACCAACTGGCAAATTAGTCAAAATGCTTATCTCGCCGAGAAAATCACTTTGGTTCCAAAATGAAAGTTCGTCGAAAAATAGTTAATTTTGATGCATGCCGCTCTGAGACCAACCGGCACATTAGTCAAAATGCTTAACTCGCCGAGAAAATCACTTTGGTTCCAAAATGAAAGTTCGTCAAAAGACAGTAAATTTACATGGAAGCCGCTCTGAAACCAACTGGCAAATTACTCAAAATGCTTCGGTCGCCGAGAAAATCACTTATATTCCAAAATGAAAGTTCGGCATAAAATAATATATTTTCATGGAAACCGCTCTGAAACCAACTGGCAAATTAGTCAAAATGCTTAACTCGCCGAGAAAATCACTTTGGTTCCAAAATGAAAGTTCGTCAAAAAAAAGTTAATTATGATGCATGCCGCTCTGAAACCAACCGGCACATTAGTCAAAATGCTTAACTCGCCGAGAAAATCACTTTGGTTCCAAAATGAATGTTCGTCAAAAAATAGTAAATTTTCATGGAAGCCGCTCTCAAACCAACCGGCATATTACTCAATATGCTTAACTCGCCGAGAAAATCACTTTGGTTCCAAAATGAATGTTCAGCAAAAAATAGTTAATTTTGATGCAAGCCGCTCTGAAACCAACTGGCTATTAGTCAAAATGCTTAACTCGCCGAGTAAATCACTTTCATTCCAAAATGAATGTTTGGCAAAAAATAGTTAATTTTGATGCAAGCCGCTCTCAAACCAACCGGCACATTACTCAAAATGCTTAACTCGCCGATAAAATCACTTTGGTTCCAAAATGAATGTTCGTCAAAAAATAGTAAATTTTCATGGAAGCCGCTCTGAAACCAACCGGCATATTACTCAAAATGCTTAACTCGCCGAGAAAATCACATTCATTCCAAAATGAAAGTTTGGCAAAAAATAGTTAATTTTGATGCAAACCGCTCTGAAACCAACTGGCAAATTAGTCAAAATGCTTATCTCGCCGGGAAAATCACTTTGGTTCCAAAATGAAAGTTCGTCAAAAAATAGTTAATTTTGATGCATGCCGCTCTGAGACCAACCGGCACATTAGTCAAAATGCTTAACTCGCCGAGAAAATCACTTTGGTTCCAAAATGAAAGTTCGTCAAAAGACAGTAAATTTACATGGAAGCCGCTCTGAAACCAACCGGCATATTACTCAAAATGCTTAACTCGCCGAGAAAATCACATTCATTCCAAAATGAAAGTTTGGCAAAAAATAGTTAATTTTGATGCAAACCGCTCTGAAACCAACTGGCAAATTAGTCAAAATGCTTATCTCGCCGAGAAAATCACTTTGGTTCCAAAATGAAAGTTCGTCAAAAGACAGTAAATTTTCATGGAAGCCGCTCTGAAATTAATTGGTAAATTACTCAAAATGCTTAGGTCGCCGAGAAAATCACTTATATTCCAAAATGAAAGTTCGGCAAAAAATAGTAAATTTTCATGGAAGCCGCTCTGAAACCAACTGGCAAATTACTCAAAATGCTTAACTCGCCGAGAAAATCACTTATATTCCAAAATGAAAGTTCGGCAAAAAATAGTAAATTTTCATGGAAGCCGCTCTGAAACCAACTGGCAAATTACTCAAAATGCTTAGGTCGCCGAGAAAATCACTTATATTCCAAAATGAAAGTTCGGCAAAAAATAATAAATTTTCATGGAAGCCGCACTGAAATCAACTGGCAAATTACTCAAAATGCTTAACTCGCCGAGAAAATCACTTTGTTTCCAAGATGAATGTTTCGCAGAAAATAGTTAATTTTGATGCACGCCGTTCTGAAACCAACCGGCACATTAGTCAAAATGCTTAACTCGCCGAGAAAATCACTTTGGTTCCAAAATGAAAGTTCGTCAAAAGACAGTAAATTTACATGGAAGCCGCTCTGAAACCAACTGGCAAATTACTCAAAATGCTTCGGTCGCCGAGAAAATCACTTATATTCCAAAATGAAAGTTCGGCATAAAATAATATATTTTCATGGAAACCGCTCTGAAACCAACTGGCAAATTAGTCAAAATGCTTAACTCGCCGATAAAATCACTTTGGTTCCAAAATGAATGTTCGTCAAAAAATAGTAAATTTTCATGGAAGCCGCTCTGAAACCAACCGGCATATTACTCAAAATGCTTAACTCGCCGAGAAAATCACATTCATTCCAAAATGAAAGTTTGGCAAAAAATAGTTAATTTTGATGCAAACCGCTCTGAAATCAACTGGCAAATTAGTCAAAATGCTTAACTCGCCGAGAAAATCACTTTGGTTCCAAAATGAATGTTCGTCAAAAAATAGTAAATTTTCATGGAAGCCGCTCTGAAACCGACCGGCATATTACTCAATATGCTTAACTCGCCGAGAAAATCACTTTGGTTCCAAAATGAATGTTCAGCAAAAAATAGTTAATTTTGATGCAAGCCGCTCTGAAACCAACTGGCTATTAGTCAAAATGCTTAACTCGCCGAGTAAATCACTATCATTCCAAAATGAATGTTTGGCAAAAAATAGTTCATTTTGATGCAAGCCGCTCTCAAACCAACCGGCACATTACTCAAAATGCTTAACTCGCCGATAAAATCACTTTGGTTCCAAAATGAATGTTCGTCAAAAAATAGTAAATTTTCATGGAAGCCGCTCTGAAACCAACCGGCATATTACTCAAAATGCTTAACTCGCCGAGAAAATCACATTCATTCCAAAATGAAAGTTTGGCAAAAAATAGTTAATTTTGATGCAAACCGCTCTGAAACCAACTGGCAAATTAGTCAAAATGCTTATCTCGCCGGGAAAATCACTTTGGTTCCAAAATGAAAGTTCGTCAAAAAATAGTTAATTTTGATGCATGCCGCTCTGAGACCAACCGGCACATTAGTCAAAATGCTTAACTCGCCGAGAAAATCACTTTGGTTCCAAAATGAAAGTTCGTCAAAAGACAGTAAATTTACATGGAAGCCGCTCTGAAACCAACCGGCATATTACTCAAAATGCTTAACTCGCCGAGAAAATCACATTCATTCCAAAATGAAAGTTTGGCAAAAAATAGTTAATTTTGATGCAAACCGCTCTGAAACCAACTGGCAAATTAGTCAAAATGCTTATCTCGCCGAGAAAATCACTTTGGTTCCAAAATGAAAGTTCGTCAAAAGACAGTAAATTTTCATGGAAGCCGCTCTGAAATTAATTGGTAAATTACTCAAAATGCTTAGGTCGCCGAGAAAATCACTTATATTCCAAAATGAAAGTTCGGCAAAAAATAGTAAATTTTCATGGAAGCCGCTCTGAAACCAACTGGCAAATTACTCAAAATGCTTAACTCGCCGAGAAAATCACTTATATTCCAAAATGAAAGTTCGGCAAAAAATAGTAAATTTTCATGGAAGCCGCTCTGAAACCAACTGGCAAATTACTCAAAATGCTTAGGTCGCCGAGAAAATCACTTATATTCCAAAATGAAAGTTCGGCAAAAAATAATAAATTTTCATGGAAGCCGCACTGAAATCAACTGGCAAATTACTCAAAATGCTTAACTCGCCGAGAAAATCACTTTGTTTCCAAGATGAATGTTTCGCAGAAAATAGTTAATTTTGATGCACGCCGTTCTGAAACCAACCGGCACATTAGTCAAAATGCTTAACTCGCCGAGAAAATCACTTTGGTTCCAAAATGAATGTTCGTCAAAAAATAGTTAATTTTGATGCAAGCCGCTCTGAAACCAACTGGCTATTACTCAAAATGCTTAACTCGCCGAGAAAATCACTTATATTCCAAAATGAAAGTTCGGCAAAAAATAGTAAATCTTCATGGAAGCCGCTCTGAAACCAACTGGCAAATTACTCAAAATGCTTATCTCGCCGAGAAAAACACATATTCCAAAATGAAAGTTCGTCAAAAAATAGTAAATTTTCATGGAAGCCGCTCTGAAACCAACTGGCAAATTACTCAAAATGCTTAACTCGCCGAGAAAATCACTTACATTCCAAAATGAAAGTTTGGCAAAAAATAGTAAATTTTCATGGAAGCCGCTCTGAAACCAACTGCCAAATTACTCAAAATTCTTAACTCGCCGAGAAAATCACTCATATTCCAAAATGAAAGTTCGGCAAAAAATAGTAAATTTTCATGGAAGCCGCTCTGAAACCAACCGGCATATTACTCAAAATGCTTAACTCGCCGAGAAAATCACTTATATTCCAAAATGAAAGTTCGGCAAAAAATAGTAAATCTTCATGGAAGCGGCTCTGAAACCAACCGGCATATTCCTCAATATGCTTAACTCGCCGAGAAAATCACTTTGGTTCCAAAATGAAAGTTCGTCAATAAATAGTAAATTTTCTTGGAAGCCGCTCTGAAACCAACTGCCAAATTACTCAAAATTCTTAACTCGCCGAGAAAATCACTCATATTCCAAAATGAAAGTTCGGCAAAAAATAGTAAATTTTCATGGAAGCCGCTCTGAAACCAACCGGCATATTACTCAAAATGCTTAACTCGCCGAGAAAATCACTTATATTCCAAAATGAAAGTTCGGCAAAATATAGTAAATCTTCATGGAAGCCGCTCTGAAACCAACTGGCAAATTAGTCAAAATGCTTAACTCGCAGAGAAAATCACTTTGGTTCCAAAATGAAATTTCGACAAAATATAGTAAATTTTCATGGAAGCCGCTCTGAAACCAACTGACAAATTACTCAAAATGCTTAACTCGCCGAGAAAATCACTTACATTCCAAAGTGAAAGTTTGGCAAAAAATAGTAAATTTTCATGGAAGCCGCTCTGAAACCTACCGGCAAATTACTCAAGATGCTTAACTCGCCGAGCAAATCACTTTCATTCCAAAATGAAAGTTTGGCAAAAAATAGTTAATTTTGATGCAAACCGCTCTGAAACCAACTGGCAAATTAGTCAAAATGCTTATCTCGCCGAGAAAATCACTTTGGTTCCAAAATGAAAGTTCGTCAAAAAATAGTTAATTTTGATGCATGCCGCTCTGAGACCAACCGGCACATTAGTCAAAATGCTTAACTCGCCGAGAAAATCACTTTGGTTCCAAAATGAAAGTTCGTCAAAAGACAGTAAATTTACATGGAAGCCGCTCTGAAACCAACTGGCAAATTACTCAAAATGCTTCGGTCGCCGAGAAAATCACTTATATTCCAAAATGAAAGTTCGGCATAAAATAATATATTTTCATGGAAACCGCTCTGAAACCAACTGGCAAATTAGTCAAAATGCTTAACTCGCCGAGAAAATCACTTTGGTTCCAAAATGAAAGTTCGTCAAAAAAAAGTTAATTATGATGCATGCCGCTCTGAAACCAACCGGCACATTAGTCAAAATGCTTAACTCGCCGAGAAAATCACTTTGGTTCCAAAATGAATGTTCGTCAAAAAATAGTAAATTTTCATGGAAGCCGCTCTGAAACCAACCGGCATATTACTCAATATGCTTAACTCGCCGAGAAAATCACTTTGGTTCCAAAATGAATGTTCAGCAAAAAATAGTTAATTTTGATGCAAGCCGCTCTGAAACCAACTGGCTATTAGTCAAAATGCTTAACTCGCCGAGTAAATCACTTTCATTCCAAAATGAATGTTTGGCAAAAAATAGTTAATTTTGATGCAAGCCGCTCTCAAACCAACCGGCACATTACTCAAAATGCTTAACTCGCCGATAAAATCACTTTGGTTCCAAAATGAATGTTCGTCAAAAAATAGTAAATTTTGATGGAAGCCGCTCTGAAACCAACCGGCATATTACTCAATATGCTTAACTCGCCGAGAAAATCACTTTGCTTCCAAAATGAATGTTCAGCAAAAAATAGTTAATTTTGATGCAAGCCGCTCTGAAACCAACCGGCATATTACTCAAAATGCTTAACTCGCCGAGAAAATCACTTTCATTCCAAAATGAAAGTTTGGCAAAAAATAGTTAATTTTGATGCAAACCGCTCTGAAACCAACTGGCAAATTAGTCAAAATGCTTATCTCGCCGAGAAAATCACTTTGGTTCCAAAATGAAAGTTCGTCGAAAAATAGTTAATTTTGATGCATGCCGCTCTGAGACCAACCGGCACATTAGTCAAAATGCTTAACTCGCCGAGAAAATCACTTTGGTTCCAAAATGAAAGTTCGTCAAAAGACAGTAAATTTACATGGAAGCCGCTCTGAAACCAACTGGCAAATTACTCAAAATGCTTCGGTCGCCGAGAAAATCACTTATATTCCAAAATGAAAGTTCGGCATAAAATAATATATTTTCATGGAAACCGCTCTGAAACCAACTGGCAAATTAGTCAAAATGCTTAACTCGCCGAGAAAATCACTTTGGTTCCAAAATGAAAGTTCGTCAAAAAAAAGTTAATTATGATGCATGCCGCTCTGAAACCAACCGGCACATTAGTCAAAATGCTTAACTCGCCGAGAAAATCACTTTGGTTCCAAAATGAATGTTCGTCAAAAAATAGTAAATTTTCATGGAAGCCGCTCTCAAACCAACCGGCATATTACTCAATATGCTTAACTCGCCGAGAAAATCACTTTGGTTCCAAAATGAATGTTCAGCAAAAAATAGTTAATTTTGATGCAAGCCGCTCTGAAACCAACTGGCTATTAGTCAAAATGCTTAACTCGCCGAGTAAATCACTTTCATTCCAAAATGAATGTTTGGCAAAAAATAGTTAATTTTGATGCAAGCCGCTCTCAAACCAACCGGCACATTACTCAAAATGCTTAACTCGCCGATAAAATCACTTTGGTTCCAAAATGAATGTTCGTCAAAAAATAGTAAATTTTCATGGAAGCCGCTCTGAAACCAACCGGCATATTACTCAAAATGCTTAACTCGCCGAGAAAATCACATTCATTCCAAAATGAAAGTTTGGCAAAAAATAGTTAATTTTGATGCAAACCGCTCTGAAATCAACTGGCAAATTAGTCAAAATGCTTAACTCGCCGAGAAAATCACTTTGGTTCCAAAATGAATGTTCGTCAAAAAATAGTACATTTTCATGGAAGCCGCTCTGAAACCGACCGGCATATTACTCAATATGCTTAACTCGCCGAGAAAATCACTTTGGTTCCAAAATGAATGTTCAGCAAAAAATAGTTAATTTTGATGCAAGCCGCTCTGAAACCAACTGGCTATTAGTCAAAATGCTAAACTCGCCGAGTAAATCACTTTCATTCCAAAATGAATGTTTGGCAAAAAATAGTTCATTTTGATGCAAGCCGCTCTCAAACCAACCGGCACATTACTCAAAATGCTTAACTCGCCGATAAAATCACTTTGGTTCCAAAATGAATGTTCGTCAAAAAATAGTAAATTTTCATGGAAGCCGCTCTGAAACCAACCGGCATATTACTCAAAATGCTTAACTCGCCGAGAAAATCACATTCATTCCAAAATGAAAGTTTGGCAAAAAATAGTTAATTTTGATGCAAACCGCTCTGAAACCAACTGGCAAATTAGTCAAAATGCTTATCTCGCCGAGAAAATCACTTTGGTTCCAAAATGAAAGTTCGTCAAAAAATAGTTAATTTTGATGCATGCCGCTCTGAGACCAACTGGCAAATTACTCAAAATGCTTAACTCGCCGAGAAAATCACATTCATTCCAAAATGAAAGTTTGGCAAAAAATAGTTAATTTTGATGCAAACCGCTCTGAAACCAACTGGCAAATTAGTCAAAATGCTTATCTCGCCGAGAAAATCACTTTGGTTCCAAAATGAAAGTTCGTCAAAAAATAGTTAATTTTGATGCATGCCGCTCTGAGACCAACTGGCAAATTACTCAAAATGCTTAACTCGCCGAGAAAATCACTTATATTCCAAAATGAAAGTTCGGCAAAAAATAGTAAATTTTCATGGAAGCCGCTCTGAAACCAACTGGCAAATTACTCAAAATGCTTAGGTCGCCGAGAAAATCACTTATATTCCAAAATGAAAGTTCGGCAAAAAATAATAAATTTTCATGGAAGCCGCACTGAAATCAACTGGCAAATTACTCAAAATGCTTAACTCGCCGAGAAAATCACTTTGTTTCCAAGATGAATGTTTCGCAGAAAATAGTTAATTTTGATGCACGCCGTTCTGAAACCAACCGGCACATTAGTCAAAATGCTTAACTCGCCGAGAAAATCACTTTGGTTCCAAAATGAATGTTCGTCAAAAAATAGTTAATTTTGATGCAAGCCGCTCTGAAACCAACTGGCTATTACTCAAAATGCTTAACTCGCCGAGAAAATCACTTATATTCCAAAATGAAAGTTCGGCAAAAAATAGTAAATCTTCATGGAAGCCGCTCTGAAACCAACTGGCAAATTACTCAAAATGCTTACCTCGCCGAGAAAAACACATATTCCAAAATGAAAGTTCGTCAAAAAATAGTAAATTTTCATGGAAGCCGCTCTGAAACCAACTGGCAAATTACTCAAAATGCTTAACTCGCCGAGAAAATCACTTACATTCCAAAATGAAAGTTTGGCAAAAAATAGTAAATTTTCATGGAAGCCGCTCTGAAACCAACCGGCATATTACTCAAAATGCTTAACTCGCCGAGAAAATCACTTATATTCCAAAATGAAAGTTCGGCAAAAAATAGTAAATCTTCATGGAAGCGGCTCTGAAACCAACCGGCATATTACTCAATATGCTTAACTCGCCGAGAAAATCACTTTGGTTCCAAAATGAAAGTTCGTCAATAAATAGTAAATTTTCTTGGAAGCCGCTCTGAAACCAACTGCCAAATTACTCAAAATTCTTAACTCGCCGAGAAAATCACTCATATTCCAAAATGAAAGTTCGGCAAAAAATAGTAAATTTTCATGGAAGCCGCTCTGAAACCAACCGGCATATTACTCAAAATGCTTAACTCGCCGAGAAAATCACTTATATTCCAAAATGAAAGTTCGGCAAAAAATAGTAAATCTTCATGGAAGCCGCTCTGAAACCAACTGGCAAATTAGTCAAAATGCTTAACTCGCAGAGAAAATCACTTTGGTTCCAAAATGAAATTTCGGCAAAATATAGTAAATTTTCATGGAAGCCGCTCTGAAACCAACTGACAAATTACTCAAAATGCTTAACTCGCCGAGAAAATCACTTACATTCCAAAATGAAAGTTTGGCAAAAAATAGTAAATTTTCATGGAAGCCGCTCTGAAACCTACCGGCAAATTACTCAAGATGCTTAACTCGCCGAGCAAATCACTTTGTTTCCAAGACGAATGTTTCGCAGAAAATAGTTAATTTTGATGCACGCCGCTCTGAAACCAACCGGCACATTAGTCAAAATGCTTAACTCGCCGAGAAAATCACTTTGGTTCCAAAGTGAAAGTTCGTCAAAAAATAGTTAATTTTGATGCAAGCCGCTCTGAAACCAACTGGCTATTACTCAAAATGCTTAACTCGCCGAGAAAATCACTTATATTCCAAAATGAAAGTTCGACAAATAATAGTAAATTTTCATGGAAGCCGCTCTGAAACCAACCGGCATATTACTCAAAATGCTTAACTCGCCGAGAAAATCACATTCATTCCAAAATGAAAGTTTGGCAAAAAATAGTTAATTTTGATGCAAACCGCTCTGAAACCAACTGGCAAATTAGTCAAAATGCTTATCTCGCCGAGAAAATCACTTTGGTTCCAAAATGAAAGTTCGTCAAAAAATAGTTAATTTTGATGCATGCCGCTCTGAGACCAACTGTCAAATTACTCAAAATGCTTAACTCGCCGAGAAAATCACTTATATTCCAAAATGAAAGTTCGGCAAAAAATAGTAAATTTTCATGGAAGCCGCTCTGAAACCAACTGGCAAATTACTCAAAATGCTTAGGTCGCCGAGAAAATCACTTATATTCCAAAATGAAAGTTCGGCAAAAAATAATAAATTTTCATGGAAGCCGCACTGAAATCAACTGGCAAATTACTCAAAATGCTTAACTCGCCGAGAAAATCACTTTGTTTCCAAGATGAATGTTTCGCAGAAAATAGTTAATTTTGATGCACGCCGTTCTGAAACCAACCGGCACATTAGTCAAAATGCTTAACTCGCCGAGAAAATCACTTTGGTTCCAAAATGAATGTTCGTCAAATAATAGTTAATTTTGATGCAAGCCGCTCTGAAACCAACTGGCTATTACTCAAAATGCTTAACTCGCCGAGAAAATCACTTATATTCCAAAATGAAAGTTCGGCAAAAAATAGTAAATCTTCATGGAAGCCGCTCTGAAACCAACTGGCAAATTACTCAAAATGCTTACCTCGCCGAGAAAAACACATATTCCAAAATGAAAGTTCGTCAAAAAATAGTAAATTTTCATGGAAGCCGCTCTGAAACCAACTGGCAAATTACTCAAAATGCTTAACTCGCCGAGAAAATCACTTACATTCCAAAATGAAAGTTTGGCAAAAAATAGTAAATTTTCATGGAAGCCGCTCTGAAACCAACTGCCAAATTACTCAAAATTCTTAACTCGCCGAGAAAATCACTCATATTCCAAAACGAAAGTTCGGCAAAAAATAGTAAATTTTCATGGAAGCCGCTCTGAAACCAACCGGCATATTACTCAAAATGCTTAACTCGCCGAGAAAATCACTTATATTCCAAAATGAAAGTTCGGCAAAAAATAGTAAATCTTCATGGAAGCGGCTCTGAAACCAACCGGCATATTACTCAATATGCTTAACTCGCCGAGAAAATCACTTTGGTTCCAAAATGAAAGTTCGTCAATAAATAGTAAATTTTCTTGGAAGCCGCTCTGAAACCAACTGCCAAATTACTCAAAATTCTTAACTCGCCGAGAAAATCACTCATATTCCAAAATGAAAGTTCGGCAAAAAATAGTAAATTTTCATGGAAGCCGCTCTGAAACCAACTGGCAAATTAGTCAAAATGCTTAACTCGCAGAGAAAATCACTTTGGTTCCAAAATGAAATTTCGGCAAAATATAGTAAATTTTCATGGAAGCCGCTCTGAAACCAACTGACAAATTACTCAAAATGCTTAACTCGCCGAGAAAATCACTTACATTCCAAAATGAAAGTTTGGCAAAAAATAGTAAATTTTCATGGAAGCCGCTCTGAAACCTACCGGCAAATTACTCAAGATGCTTAACTCGCCGAGCAAATCACTTTGTTTCCAAGACGAATGTTTCGCAGAAAATAGTTAATTTTGATGCACGCCGCTCTGAAACCAACCGGCACATTAGTCAAAATGCTTAACTCGCCGAGAAAATCACTTTGGTTCCAAAGTGAAAGTTCGTCAAAAAATAGTTAATTTTGATGCAAGCCTCTCTGAAACCAACTGGCTATTACTCAAAATGCTTAACTCGCCGAGAAAATCACTTATATTCCAAAATGAAAGTTCGACAAATAATAGTAAATCTTCATGGAAGCCGCTCTGAAACCAACTGGCAAATTACTCAAAATGCTTACCTCGCCGAGAAAAACACTTAAAATTCCAAAATGAAAGTTCGTCAAAAAATAGTAAATTTTCATGGAAGCCGCTCTGAAACCAACTGGCAAATTACTCAAAATGCTTAACTCGCCGAGAAAATCACTTACATTCCAAAATGAAAGTTTGGCAAAAAATAGTAAATTTTCATGGAAGCCGCTCTGAAACCAACCGGCATATTACTCAAAATGCTTAACTCGCCGAGAAAATCACTTTCATTCCAAAATGAAAGTTTGGCAAAAAATAGTTAATTTTGATGCAAACCGCTCTGAAACCAACTGGCAAATTAGTCAAAATGCTTATCTCGCCGAGAAAATCACTTTGGTTCCAAAATGAAAGTTCGTCAAAAAATAGTTAATTTTGATGCATGCCGCTCTGAGACCAACCGGCACCTTAGTCAAAATGCTTAACTCGCCGAGAAAATCACTTTGGTTCCAAAATGAAAGTTCGTCAAAAGACAGTAAATTTACATGGAAGCCGCTCTGAAACCAACTGGCAAATTACTCAAAATGCTTCGGTCGCCGAGAAAATCACTTATATTCCAAAATGAAAGTTCGGCATAAAATAACATATTTTCATGGAAACCGCTCTGAAACCAACTGGCAAATTAGTCAAAATGCTTAACTCGCCGAGAAAATCACTTTGGTTCCAAAATGAAAGTTCGTCAAAAAAAAGTTAATTATGATGCATGCCGCTCTGAAACCAACCGGCACATTAGTCAAAATGCTTAACTCGCCGAGAAAATCACTTTGGTTCCAAAATGAATGTTCGTCAAAAAATAGTAAATTTTCATGGAAGCCGCTCTGAAACCAACCGGCATATTACTCAATATGCTTAACTCGCCGAGAAAATCACTTTGGTTCCAAAATGAATGTTCAGCAAAAAATAGTTAATTTTGATGCAAGCCGCTCTGAAACCAACTGGCTATTAGGCAAAATGCTTAACTCGCCGAGTAAATCACTTTCATTCCAAAATGAATGTTTGGCAAAAAATAGTTAATTTTGATGCAAGCCGCTCTCAAACCAACCGGCACATTACTCAAAATGCTTAACTCGCCGATAAAATCACTTTGGTTCCAAAATGAATGTTCGTCAAAAAATAGTAAATTTTCATGGAAGCCGCTCTGAAACCAACCGGCATATTACTCAAAATGCTTAACTCGCCGAGAAAATCACATTCATTCCAAAATGAAAGTTTGGCAAAAAATAGTTAATTTTGATGCAAACCGCTCTGAAATCAACTGGCAAATTAGTCAAAATGCTTAACTCGCCGAGAAAATCACTTTGGTTCCAAAATGAATGTTCGTCAAAAAATAGTAAATTTTCATGGAAGCCGCTCTGAAACCGACCGGCATATTACTAAATATGCTTAACTCGCCGAGAAAATCTCTTTGGTTCCAAAATGAATGTTCAGCAAAAAATAGTTAATTTTGACGCAAGCCGCTCTGAAACCAACTGGCTATTAGTCAAAATGCTTAACTCGCCGAGTAAATCACTTTCATTCCAAAATGAATGTTTGGCAAAAAATAGTTCATTTTGATGCAAGCCGCTCTCAAACCAACCGGCACATTACTCAAAATGCTTAACTCGCCGATAAAATCACTTTGGTTCCAAAATGAATGTTCGTCAAAAAATAGTAAATTTTCATGGAAGCCGCTCTGAAACCAACCGGCATATTACTCAAAATGCTTAACTCGCCGAGAAAATCACATTCATTCCAAAATGAAAGTTTGGCAAAAAATAGTTAATTTTGATGCAAACCGCTCTGAAACCAACTGGCAAATTAGTCAAAATGCTTATCTCGCCGAGAAAATCACTTTGGTTCCAAAATGAAAGTTCGTCAAAAAATAGTTAATTTTGATGCATGCCGCTCTGAGACCAACCGGAACATCAGTCAAAATGCTTAACTCGCCGAGAAAATCACTTTGGTTCCAAAATGAAAGTTCGTCAAAAGACAGTAAATTTTCATGGAAGCCGCTCTGAAATTAATTGGTAAATTACTCAAAATGCTTAGGTCGCCGAGAAAATCACTTATATTCCAAAATGAAAGTTCGGCAAAAAATAGTAAATTTTCATGGAAGCCGCTCTGAAACCAACTGGCAAATTACTCAAAATGCTTAACTCGCCGAGAAAATCACTTATATTCCAAAATGAAAGTTCGGCAAAAAATAGTAAATTTTCATGGAAGCCGCTCTGAAACCAACTGGCAAATTACTCAAAATGCTTAGGTCGCCGAGAAAATCACTTATATACCAAAATGAAAGTTCGGCAAAAAATAATAAATTTTCATGGAAGCCGCACTGAAATCAACTGGCAAATTACTCAAAATGCTTAACTCGCCGAGAAAATCACTTTGTTTCCAAGATGAATGTTTCGCAGAAAATAGTTAATTTTGATGCACGCCGTTCTGAAACCAACCGGCACATTAGTCAAAATGCTTAACTCGCCGAGAAAATCACTTTGGTTCCAAAATGAATGTTCGTCAAAAAATAGTTAATTTTGATGCAAGCCGCTCTGAAACCAACTGGCTATTACTCAAAATGCTTAACTCGCCGAGAAAATCACTTATATTCCAAAATGAAAGTTCGGCAAAAAATAGTAAATCTTCATGGAAGCCGCTCTGAAACCAACTGGCAAATTACTCAAAATGCTTACCTCGCCGAGAAAAACACATATTCCAAAATGAAAGTTCGTCAAAAAATAGTAAATTTTCATGGAAGCCGCTCTGAAACCAACTGGCAAATTACTCAAAATGCTTAACTCGCCGAGAAAATCACTTACATTCCAAAATGAAAGTTTGGCAAAAAATAGTAAATTTTCATGGAAGCCGCTCTGAAACCAACTGCCAAATTACTCAAAATTCTTAACTCGCCGAGAAAATCACTCATATTCCAAAATGAAAGTTCGGCAAAAAATAGTAAATTTTCATGGAAGCCGCTCTGAAACCAACCGGCATATTACTCAAAATGCTTAACTCGCCGAGAAAATCACTTATATTCCAAAATGAAAGTTCGGCAAAAAATAGTAAATCTTCATGGAAGCGGCTCTGAAACCAACCGGCATATTACTCAATATGCTTAACTCGCCGAGCAAATCACTTTGTTTCCAAGACGAATGTTTCGCAGAAAATAGTTAATTTTGATGCACGCCGCTCTGAAACCAACCGGCACATTAGTCAAAATGCTTAACTCGCCGAGAAAATCACTTTGGTTCCAAAGTGAAAGTTCGTCAAAAAATAGTTAATTTTGATGCAAGCCGCTCTGAAACCAACTGGCTATTACTCAAAATGCTTAACTCGCCGAGAAAATCACTTATATTCCAAAATGAAAGTTCGTCAAAAAATAGTAAATTTTCATGGAAGCCGCTCTGAAACCAACTGGCAAATTACTCAAAATGCTTAACTCGCCGAGAAAATCACTTACATTCCAAAATGAAAGTTTGGCAAAAAATAGTAAATTTTCATGGAAGCCGCTCTGAAATCTACCGGCAAATTGCTCAAGATGCTTAACTCGCCGAGCAAATCACTTTGTTTCCAAGACGAATGTTTGGCAGAAAATAGTTAATTTTGATGCACGCCGCTCTGAAACCAACTGGCAAATTAGTCAAAATGCTTATCTCGCCGAGAAAATCACTTTGGTTCCAAAATGAAAGTTCGTCAAAAAATAGTTAATTTTGATGCATGCCGCTCTGAGACCAACTGGCAAATTACTCAAAATGCTTAACTCGCCGAGAAAATCACTTATATTCCAAAATGAAAGTTCGGCAAAAAATAGTAAATTTTCATGGAAGCCGCTCTGAAACCAACTGGCAAATTACTCAAAATGCTTAGGTCGCCGAGAAAATCACTTATATTCCAAAATGAAAGTTCGGCAAAAAATAATAAATTTTCATGGAAGCCGCACTGAAATCAACTGGCAAATTACTCAAAATGCTTAACTCGCCGAGAAAATCACTTTGTTTCCAAGATGAATGTTTCGCAGAAAATAGTTAATTTTGATGCACGCCGTTCTGAAACCAACCGGCACATTAGTCAAAATGCTTAACTCGCCGAGAAAATCACTTTGGTTCCAAAATGAATGTTCGTCAAAAAATAGTTAATTTTGATGCAAGCCGCTCTGAAACCAACTGGCTATTACTCAAAATGCTTAACTCGCCGAGAAAATCACTTATATTCCAAAATGAAAGTTCGGCAAAAAATAGTAAATCTTCATGGAAGCCGCTCTGAAACCAACTGGCAAATTACTCAAAATGCTTACCTCGCCGAGAAAAACACATATTCCAAAATGAAAGTTCGTCAAAAAATAGTAAATTTTCATGGAAGCCGCTCTGAAACCAACTGGCAAATTACTCAAAATGCTTAACTCGCCGAGAAAATCACTTACATTCCAAAATGAAAGTTTGGCAAAAAATAGTAAATTTTCATGGAAGCCGCTCTGAAACCAACCGGCATATTACTCAAAATGCTTAACTCGCCGAGAAAATCACTTATATTCCAAAATGAAAGTTCGGCAAAAAATAGTAAATCTTCATGGAAGCGGCTCTGAAACCAACCGGCATATTACTCAATATGCTTAACTCGCCGAGAAAATCACTTTGGTTCCAAAATGAAAGTTCGTCAATAAATAGTAAATTTTCTTGGAAGCCGCTCTGAAACCAACTGCCAAATTACTCAAAATTCTTAACTCGCCGAGAAAATCACTCATATTCCAAAATGAAAGTTCGGCAAAAAATAGTAAATTTTCATGGAAGCCGCTCTGAAACCAACCGGCATATTACTCAAAATGCTTAACTCGCCGAGAAAATCACTTATATTCCAAAATGAAAGTTCGGCAAAAAATAGTAAATCTTCATGGAAGCCGCTCTGAAACCAACTGGCAAATTAGTCAAAATGCTTAACTCGCAGAGAAAATCACTTTGGTTCCAAAATGAAATTTCGGCAAAATATAGTAAATTTTCATGGAAGCCGCTCTGAAACCAACTGACAAATTACTCAAAATGCTTAACTCGCCGAGAAAATCACTTACATTCCAAAATGAAAGTTTGGCAAAAAATAGTAAATTTTCATGGAAGCCGCTCTGAAACCTACCGGCAAATTACTCAAGATGCTTAACTCGCCGAGCAAATCACTTTGTTTCCAAGACGAATGTTTCGCAGAAAATAGTTAATTTTGATGCACGCCGCTCTGAAACCAACCGGCACATTAGTCAAAATGCTTAACTCGCCGAGAAAATCACTTTGGTTCCAAAGTGAAAGTTCGTCAAAAAATAGTTAATTTTGATGCAAGCCGCTCTGAAACCAACTGGCTATTACTCAAAATGCTTAACTCGCCGAGAAAATCACTTATATTCCAAAATGAAAGTTCGACAAATAATAGTAAATTTTCATGGAAGCCGCTCTGAAACCAACCGGCATATTACTCAAAATGCTTAACTCGCCGAGAAAATCACATTCATTCCAAAATGAAAGTTTGGCAAAAAATAGTTAATTTTGATGCAAACCGCTCTGAAACCAACTGGCAAATTAGTCAAAATGCTTATCTCGCCGAGAAAATCACTTTGGTTCCAAAATGAAAGTTCGTCAAAAAATAGTTAATTTTGATGCATGCCGCTCTGAGACCAACTGTCAAATTACTCAAAATGCTTAACTCGCCGAGAAAATCACTTATATTCCAAAATGAAAGTTCGGCAAAAAATAGTAAATTTTCATGGAAGCCGCTCTGAAACCAACTGGCAAATTACTCAAAATGCTTAGGTCGCCGAGAAAATCACTTATATTCCAAAATGAAAGTTCGGCAAAAAATAATAAATTTTCATGGAAGCCGCACTGAAATCAACTGGCAAATTACTCAAAATGCTTAACTCGCCGAGAAAATCACTTTGTTTCCAAGATGAATGTTTCGCAGAAAATAGTTAATTTTGATGCACGCCGTTCTGAAACCAACCGGCACATTAGTCAAAATGCTTAACTCGCCGAGAAAATCACTTTGGTTCCAAAATGAATGTTCGTCAAATAATAGTTAATTTTGATGCAAGCCGCTCTGAAACCAACTGGCTATTACTCAAAATGCTTAACTCGCCGAGAAAATCACTTATATTCCAAAATGAAAGTTCGGCAAAAAATAGTAAATCTTCATGGAAGCCGCTCTGAAACCAACTGGCAAATTACTCAAAATGCTTACCTCGCCGAGAAAAACACATATTCCAAAATGAAAGTTCGTCAAAAAATAGTAAATTTTCATGGAAGCCGCTCTGAAACCAACTGGCAAATTACTCAAAATGCTTAACTCGCCGAGAAAATCACTTACATTCCAAAATGAAAGTTTGGCAAAAAATAGTAAATTTTCATGGAAGCCGCTCTGAAACCAACTGCCAAATTACTCAAAATTCTTAACTCGCCGAGAAAATCACTCATATTCCAAAATGAAAGTTCGGCAAAAAATAGTAAATTTTCATGGAAGCCGCTCTGAAACCAACCGGCATATTACTCAAAATGCTTAACTCGCCGAGAAAATCACTTATATTCCAAAATGAAAGTTCGGCAAAAAATAGTAAATCTTCATGGAAGCGGCTCTGAAACCAACCGGCATATTACTCAATATGCTTAACTCGCCGAGAAAATCACTTTGGTTCCAAAATGAAAGTTCGTCAATAAATAGTAAATTTTCTTGGAAGCCGCTCTGAAACCAACTGCCAAATTACTCAAAATTCTTAACTCGCCGAGAAAATCACTCATATTCCAAAATGAAAGTTCGGCAAAAAATAGTAAATTTTCATGGAAGCCGCTCTGAAACCAACTGGCAAATTAGTCAAAATGCTTAACTCGCAGAGAAAATCACTTTGGTTCCAAAATGAAATTTCGGCAAAATATAGTAAATTTTCATGGAAGCCGCTCTGAAACCAACTGACAAATTACTCAAAATGCTTAACTCGCCGAGAAAATCACTTACATTCCAAAATGAAAGTTTGGCAAAAAATAGTAAATTTTCATGGAAGCCGCTCTGAAACCTACCGGCAAATTACTCAAGATGCTTAACTCGCCGAGCAAATCACTTTGTTTCCAAGACGAATGTTTCGCAGAAAATAGTTAATTTTGATGCACGCCGCTCTGAAACCAACCGGCACATTAGTCAAAATGCTTAACTCGCCGAGAAAATCACTTTGGTTCCAAAGTGAAAGTTCGTCAAAAAATAGTTAATTTTGATGCAAGCCTCTCTGAAACCAACTGGCTATTACTCAAAATGCTTAACTCGCCGAGAAAATCACTTATATTCCAAAATGAAAGTTCGACAAATAATAGTAAATCTTCATGGAAGCCGCTCTGAAACCAACTGGCAAATTACTCAAAATGCTTACCTCGCCGAGAAAAACACTTAAAATTCCAAAATGAAAGTTCGTCAAAAAATAGTAAATTTTCATGGAAGCCGCTCTGAAACCAACTGGCAAATTACTCAAAATGCTTAACTCGCCGAGAAAATCACTTACATTCCAAAATGAAAGTTTGGCAAAAAATAGTAAATTTTCATGGAAGCCGCTCTGAAACCAACCGGCATATTACTCAAAATGCTTAACTCGCCGAGAAAATCACTTTCATTCCAAAATGAAAGTTTGGCAAAAAATAGTTAATTTTGATGCAAACCGCTCTGAAACCAACTGGCAAATTAGTCAAAATGCTTATCTCGCCGAGAAAATCACTTTGGTTCCAAAATGAAAGTTCGTCAAAAAATAGTTAATTTTGATGCATGCCGCTCTGAGACCAACCGGAACATCAGTCAAAATGCTTAACTCGCCGAGAAAATCACTTTGGTTCCAAAATGAAAGTTCGTCAAAAGACAGTAAATTTTCATGGAAGCCGCTCTGAAATTAATTGGTAAATTACTCAAAATGCTTAGGTCGCCGAGAAAATCACTTATATTCCAAAATGAAAGTTCGGCAAAAAATAGTAAATTTTCATGGAAGCCGCTCTGAAACCAACTGGCAAATTACTCAAAATGCTTAACTCGCCGAGAAAATCACTTATATTCCAAAATGAAAGTTCGGCAAAAAATAGTAAATTTTCATGGAAGCCGCTCTGAAACCAACTGGCAAATTACTCAAAATGCTTAGGTCGCCGAGAAAATCACTTATATACCAAAATGAAAGTTCGGCAAAAAATAATAAATTTTCATGGAAGCCGCACTGAAATCAACTGGCAAATTACTCAAAATGCTTAACTCGCCGAGAAAATCACTTTGTTTCCAAGATGAATGTTTCGCAGAAAATAGTTAATTTTGATGCACGCCGTTCTGAAACCAACCGGCACATTAGTCAAAATGCTTAACTCGCCGAGAAAATCACTTTGGTTCCAAAATGAATGTTCGTCAAAAAATAGTTAATTTTGATGCAAGCCGCTCTGAAACCAACTGGCTATTACTCAAAATGCTTAACTCGCCGAGAAAATCACTTATATTCCAAAATGAAAGTTCGGCAAAAAATAGTAAATCTTCATGGAAGCCGCTCTGAAACCAACTGGCAAATTACTCAAAATGCTTACCTCGCCGAGAAAAACACATATTCCAAAATGAAAGTTCGTCAAAAAATAGTAAATTTTCATGGAAGCCGCTCTGAAACCAACTGGCAAATTACTCAAAATGCTTAACTCGCCGAGAAAATCACTTACATTCCAAAATGAAAGTTTGGCAAAAAATAGTAAATTTTCATGGAAGCCGCTCTGAAACCAACTGCCAAATTACTCAAAATTCTTAACTCGCCGAGAAAATCACTCATATTCCAAAATGAAAGTTCGGCAAAAAATAGTAAATTTTCATGGAAGCCGCTCTGAAACCAACCGGCATATTACTCAAAATGCTTAACTCGCCGAGAAAATCACTTATATTCCAAAATGAAAGTTCGGCAAAAAATAGTAAATCTTCATGGAAGCGGCTCTGAAACCAACCGGCATATTACTCAATATGCTTAACTCGCCGAGCAAATCACTTTGTTTCCAAGACGAATGTTTCGCAGAAAATAGTTAATTTTGATGCACGCCGCTCTGAAACCAACCGGCACATTAGTCAAAATGCTTAACTCGCCGAGAAAATCACTTTGGTTCCAAAGTGAAAGTTCGTCAAAAAATAGTTAATTTTGATGCAAGCCGCTCTGAAACCAACTGGCTATTACTCAAAATGCTTAACTCGCCGAGAAAATCACTTATATTCCAAAATGAAAGTTCGTCAAAAAATAGTAAATTTTCATGGAAGCCGCTCTGAAACCAACTGGCAAATTACTCAAAATGCTTAACTCGCCGAGAAAATCACTTACATTCCAAAATGAAAGTTTGGCAAAAAATAGTAAATTTTCATGGAAGCCGCTCTGAAATCTACCGGCAAATTGCTCAAGATGCTTAACTCGCCGAGCAAATCACTTTGTTTCCAAGACGAATGTTTGGCAGAAAATAGTTAATTTTGATGCACGCCGCTCTGAAACCAACCGGCACATTACTCAAAATGCTTAACTCGCCGAGTAAATCACTTTGTTTCCAAAATGAATGTTCGTCAAAAAATAGTAAATTTTCATGGAAGCGGCTCTGAAACCAACCGGCATATTACTCAATATGCTTAACTCGCCGAGAAAATCACTTTGGTTCCAAAATGAAAGTTCGTCAATAAATAGTAAATTTTCATGGAAGCCGCTCTGAAACCAACTGGCAAATTACTCAAAATTCTTAACTCGCCGAGAAAATCACTCATATTCCAAAATGAAAGTTCGGCAAAAAATAGTAAATTTTCATGGAAGCCGCTCTGAAACCAACCGGCATATTACTCAAAATGCTTAACTCGCCGAGAAAATCACTTTCATTCCAAAATGAAAGTTTAGCAAAAAAATAGTTAATTTTGATGCAAACCGCTCTGAAACCAACTGACAAATTAGTCAAAATGCTTATCTCGCCGAGAAAATCACTTTGGTTCCAAAATGAAAGTTCGTCAAAAAATAGTTAATTTTGATGCATGCCGCTCTGAGACCAACCGGCACATTAGTCAAAATGCTTAACTCGCCGAGAAAATCACTTTGGTTCCAAAAGGAAAGTTCGTCAAAAGACAGTAAATTTACATGGAAGCCGCTCTGAAACCAACTGGCAAATTACTCAAAATGCTTAGGTCGCCGAGAAAATCACTTATATTCCAAAATGAAAGTTCGGCAAAAAATAATAAATTTTCATGGAAGCCGCTCTGAAACCAACTGGCTATTACTCAAAATGCTTAACTCGCCGAGAAAATCACTTTGGTTCCAAAATGAAAGTTCGTCAAATAAAAGTTAATTATGATGCATGCCGCTCTGAAACCAACCGGCACATTAGTAAAAATGCTTAACTCGCCGAGAAAATCACTTTGGTTCCAAAATGAATGTTCGTCAAAAAATAGTAAATTTTGATGGAAGCCGCTCTGAAACCAACCGGCATATTACTCAATATGCTTAACTCGCCGAGAAAATCACTTTGCTTCCAAAATGAATGTTCAGCAAAAAATAGTTAATTTTGATGCAAGCCGCTCTGAAACCAACCGGCATATTACTCAAAATGCTTAACTCGCCGAGAAAATCACTTTCATTCCAAAATGAAAGTTTGGCAAAAAATAGTTAATTTTGATACAAACCGCTCTGAAACCAACTGGCAAATTAGTCAAAATGCTTATCTCGCCGAGAAAATCACTTTGGTTCCAAAATGAAAGTTCGTCAAAAAATAGTTAATTTTGATGCATGCCGCTCTGAGACCAACCGGCACATTAGTCAAAATGCTTAACTCGCCGAGAAAATCACTTTGGTTCCAAAATGAAAGTTCGTCAAAAGACAGTAAATTTACATGGAAGCCGCTCTGAAACCAACTGGCAAATTACTCAAAATGCTTAGGTCGCCGAGAAAATCACTTATATTCCAAAATGAAAGTTCGGCATAAAATAATATATTTTCATGGAAACCGCTCTGAAACCAACTGGCAAATTAGTCAAAATGCTTAACTCGCCGAGAAAATCACTTTGGTTCCAAAATGAATGTTCGTCAAAAAATAGTTAATTATGATGCATGCCGCTCTGAAACCAACCGGCACATTAGTCAAAATGCTTAACTCGCCGAGAAAATCACTTTGGTTCCAAAATGAATGTTCGTCAAAAAATAGTAAATTTTCATGGAAGCCGCTCTGAAACCAACCGGCATATTACTCAAAATGCTTAACTCGCCGAGAAAATCACATTCATTCCAAAATGAAAGTTTGGCAAAAAATAGTTAATTTTGATGCAAACCGCTCTGAAACCAACTGGCAAATTAGTCAAAATGCTTAACTCGCCGAGAAAATCCACTTTGGTTCCAAAATGAATGTTCGTCAAAAAATAGTAAATTTTCATGGAAGCCGCTCTGAAACCAACCGGCATATTACTCAATATGCTTAACTCGCCGAGTAATTCACTTTCATTCCAAAATGAATGTTTGGCAAAAAATAGTTAATTTTGATGCAAACCGCTCTCAAACCAACCGGCGCATTACTCAAAATGCTTAACTCGCCGATAAAATGACTTTGGTTCAAAAATGAATGTTCGTCAAAAAATAGTAAATTTTCATGGAATCCGCTCTGAAACCCACCGGCATATTACTCAAAATGCTTAACTCGCCGAGAAAATCACATTCATTCCAAAATGAAAGTTTGGCAAAAATTAGTTAATTTTGATGCAAACCGCTCTGAAACCAACTGGCAAATTAGTCAAAATGCTTAACTCGCCGAGAAAATCACTTTGGTTCCAAAATGAAAGTTCGTCAAAAAATAGTTAATTTTGATGCATGCCGCTCTGAGACCAACCGGAACATCAGTCAAAATGCTTAACTCGCCGAGAAAATCACTTTGGTTCCAAAATGAAAGTTCGTCAAAAGACAGTAAATTTTCATGGAAGCCGCTCTGAAATTAATTGGTAAATTACGCAAAATGCTTAGGTCGCCGAGAAAATCACTTATATTCCAAAAGGAAAGTTCGGCAAAAAATAATAAATTTTCATGGAAGCCGCTCTGAAACCAACTGGCTATTACTCAAAATGCTTAACTCGCCGAGAAAATCACTTTGGTTCCAAAATGAAAGTTCGTCAAATAAAAGTTAATTATGATGCATGCCGCTCTGAAACCAACCGGCACATTAGTAAAAATGCTTAACTCGCCGAGAAAATCACTTTGGTTCCAAAATGAATGTTCGTCAAAAAATAGTAAATTTTGATGGAAGCCGCTCTGAAACCAACCGGCATATTACTCAATATGCTTAACTCGCCGAGAAAATCACTTTGCTTCCAAAATGAATGTTCAGCAAAAAATAGTTAATTTTGATGCAAGCCGCTCTGAAACCAACCGGCATATTACTCAAAATGCTTAACTCGCCGAGAAAATCACTTTCATTCCAAAATGAAAGTTTGGCAAAAAATAGTTAATTTTGATACAAACCGCTCTGAAACCAACTGGCAAATTAGTCAAAATGCTTATCTCGCCGAGAAAATCACTTTGGTTCCAAAATGAAAGTTCGTCAAAAGACAGTAAATTTACATGGAAGCCGCTCTGAAACCAACTGGCAAATTACTCAAAATGCTTAGGTCGCCGAGAAAATCACTTATATTCCAAAATGAAAGTTCGGCATAAAATAATATATTTTCATGGAAACCGCTCTGAAACCAACTGGCAAATTAGTCAAAATGCTTAACTCGCCGAGAAAATCACTTTGGTTCCAAAATGAATGTTCGTCAAAAAATAGTTAATTATGATGCATGCCGCTCTGAAACCAACCGGCACATTAGTCAAAATGCTTAACTCGCCGAGAAAATCACTTTGGTTCCAAAATGAATGTTCGTCAAAAAATAGTAAATTTTCATGGAAGCCGCTCTGAAACCAACCGGCATATTACTCAAAATGCTTAACTCGCCGAGAAAATCACATTCATTCCAAAATGAAAGTTTGGCAAAAAATAGTTAATTTTGATGCAAACCGCTCTGAAACCAACTGGCAAATTAGTCAAAATGCTTAACTCGCCGAGAAAATCCACTTTGGTTCCAAAATGAATGTTCGTCAAAAAATAGTAAATTTTCATGGAAGCCGCTCTGAAACCAACCGGCATATTACTCAATATGCTTAACTCGCCGAGTAATTCACTTTCATTCCAAAATGAATGTTTGGCAAAAAATAGTTAATTTTGATGCAAACCGCTCTCAAACCAACTGGCAAATTAGTCAAAATGCTTATCTCGCCGAGAAAATCACTTTGGTTCCAAAATGAAAGTTCGTCAAAAGACAGTAAATTTACATGGAAGCCGCTCTGAAACCAACTGGCAAATTACTCAAAATGCTTAGGTCGCCGAGAAAATCACTTATATTCCAAAATGAAAGTTCGGCATAAAATAATATATTTTCATGGAAACCGCTCTGAAACCAACTGGCAAATTAGTCAAAATGCTTAACTCGCCGAGAAAATCACTTTGGTTCCAAAATGAATGTTCGTCAAAAAATAGTTAATTATGATGCATGCCGCTCTGAAACCAACCGGCACATTAGTCAAAATGCTTAACTCGCCGAGAAAATCACTTTGGTTCCAAAATGAATGTTCGTCAAAAAATAGTAAATTTTCATGGAAGCCGCTCTGAAACCAACCGGCATATTACTCAAAATGCTTAACTCGCCGAGAAAATCACATTCATTCCAAAATGAAAGTTTGGCAAAAAATAGTTAATTTTGATGCAAACCGCTCTGAAACCAACTGGCAAATTAGTCAAAATGCTTAACTCGCCGAGAAAATCCACTTTGGTTCCAAAATGAATGTTCGTCAAAAAATAGTAAATTTTCATGGAAGCCGCTCTGAAACCAACCGGCATATTACTCAATATGCTTAACTCGCCGAGTAATTCACTTTCATTCCAAAATGAATGTTTGGCAAAAAATAGTTAATTTTGATGCAAACCGCTCTCAAACCAACCGGCGCATTACTCAAAATGCTTAACTCGCCGATAAAATGACTTTGGTTCAAAAATGAATGTTCGTCAAAAAATAGTAAATTTTCATGGAAGCCGCTCTGAAACCCACCGGCATATTACTCAAAATGCTTAACTCGCCGAGAAAATCACATTCATTCCAAAATGAAAGTTTGGCAAAAATTAGTTAATTTTGATGCAAACCGCTCTGAAACCAACTGGCAAATTAGTCAAAATGCTTAACTCGCCGAGAAAATCACTTTGGTTCCAAAATGAAAGTTCGTCAAAAAATAGTTAATTTTGATGCATGCCGCTCTGAGACCAACCGGAACATCAGTCAAAATGCTTAACTCGCCGAGAAAATCACTTTGGTTCCAAAATGAAAGTTCGTCAAAAGACAGTAAATTTTCATGGAAGCCGCTCTGAAATTAATTGGTAAATTACGCAAAATGCTTAGGTCGCCGAGAAAATCACTTATATTCCAAAAGGAAAGTTCGGCAAAAAATAGTAAATTTTCATGGAAGCCGCTCTGAAACCAACTGGCAAATTACTCAAAATGCTTAGGTCGCCGAGAAAATCACTTATATTCCAAAATGAAAGTTCGGCAAAAAATAATAAATTTTCATGGAAGCCGCACTGAAATCAACTGGCAAATTACCCAAAATGCTTAACTCGCCGAGCAAATCACTTTGTTTCCAAGATGAATGTTTGGCAGAAAATAGTTAATTTTGATGCACGCCGCTCTGAAACCAACCGACACATTACTCAAAATGCTTAATTCGGCGAGAAAATCACTTTGTTTCCAAAATGAATGTCTGGCAAAAAATAGCTAATTTTGATGCAAGCCGCTCTCAATCCAACAAGCACATTACTCAAAATGCTTAACTCGCCGAGAAAAATACTTTGGTTCCAAAATGAATGTTCGTCAAAAAATAGTAAATTTTCATGGAAGCCGCTCGGAAACCAACTGGCTATTACTCAAAATGCTTAACTCGCCGAGAAAATCACTTTCATTCCAAAATGAAAGTTTGGCAAAAAATTGTTAACTTTGATGCGAACCGCTCTGAAACCAACTGGCAAATTAGTCAAAATGCTTAACTCGCCGAGAAAATCACTTTGGTTCCAAAATGAAAGTTCGTCAAAAGACAGTAAATTTACATGGAAGCCGCTCTGAAACCAACTGGCAAATTACTCAAAATGCTTAGGTCGCCGAGAAAATCACTTATATTCCAAAATGAAAGTTCGGCATAAAATAATATATTTTCATGGAAACCGCTCTGAAACCAACTGGCAAATTAGTCAAAATGCTTAACTCGCCGAGAAAATCACTTTGGTTCCAAAATGAATGTTCGTCAAAAAATAGTTAATTATGATGCATGCCGCTCTGAAACCAACCGGCACATTAGTCAAAATGCTTAACTCGCCGAGAAAATCACTTTGGTTCCAAAATGAATGTTCGTCAAAAAATAGTAAATTTTCATGGAAGCCGCTCTGAAACCAACCGGCATATTACTCAAAATGCTTAACTCGCCGAGAAAATCACATTCATTCCAAAATGAAAGTTTGGCAAAAAATAGTTAATTTTGATGCAAACCGCTCTGAAACCAACTGGCAAATTAGTCAAAATGCTTAACTCGCCGAGAAAATCCACTTTGGTTCCAAAATGAATGTTCGTCAAAAAATAGTAAATTTTCATGGAAGCCGCTCTGAAACCAACCGGCATATTACTCAATATGCTTAACTCGCCGAGTAATTCACTTTCATTCCAAAATGAATGTTTGGCAAAAAATAGTTAATTTTGATGCAAACCGCTCTCAAACCAACCGGCGCATTACTCAAAATGCTTAACTCGCCGATAAAATGACTTTGGTTCAAAAATGAATGTTCGTCAAAAAATAGTAAATTTTCATGGAAGCCGCTCTGAAACCCACCGGCATATTACTCAAAATGCTTAACTCGCCGAGAAAATCACATTCATTCCAAAATGAAAGTTTGGCAAAAATTAGTTAATTTTGATGCAAACCGCTCTGAAACCAACTGGCAAATTAGTCAAAATGCTTAACTCGCCGAGAAAATCACTTTGGTTCCAAAATGAAAGTTCGTCAAAAAATAGTTAATTTTGATGCATGCCGCTCTGAGACCAACCGGAACATCAGTCAAAATGCTTAACTCGCCGAGAAAATCACTTTGGTTCCAAAATGAAAGTTCGTCAAAAGACAGTAAATTTTCATGGAAGCCGCTCTGAAATTAATTGGTAAATTACGCAAAATGCTTAGGTCGCCGAGAAAATCACTTATATTCCAAAATGAAAGTTCGGCAAAAAATAATAAATTTTCATGGAAGCCGCTCTGAAACCAACTGGCTATTACTCAAAATGCTTAACTCGCCGAGAAAATCACTTTGGTTCCAAAATGAAAGTTCGTCAAATAAAAGTTAATTATGATGCATGCCGCTCTGAAACCAACCGGCACATTAGTAAAAATGCTTAACTCGCCGAGAAAATCACTTTGGTTCCAAAATGAATGTTCGTCAAAAAATAGTAAATTTTGATGGAAGCCGCTCTGAAACCAACCGGCATATTACTCAATATGCTTAACTCGCCGAGAAAATCACTTTGCTTCCAAAATGAATGTTCAGCAAAAAATAGTTAATTTTGATGCAAGCCGCTCTGAAACCAACCGGCATATTACTCAAAATGCTTAACTCGCCGAGAAAATCACTTTCATTCCAAAATGAAAGTTTGGCAAAAAATAGTTAATTTTGATACAAACCGCTCTGAAACCAACTGGCAAATTAGTCAAAATGCTTATCTCGCCGAGAAAATCACTTTGGTTCCAAAATGAAAGTTCGTCAAAAAATAGTTAATTTTGATGCATGCCGCTCTGAGACCAACCGGCACATTAGTCAAAATGCTTAACTCGCCGAGAAAATCACTTTGGTTCCAAAATGAAAGTTCGTCAAAAGACAGTAAATTTACATGGAAGCCGCTCTGAAACCAACTGGCAAATTACTCAAAATGCTTAGGTCGCCGAGAAAATCACTTATATTCCAAAATGAAAGTTCGGCATAAAATAATATATTTTCATGGAAACCGCTCTGAAACCAACTGGCAAATTAGTCAAAATGCTTAACTCGCCGAGAAAATCACTTTGGTTCCAAAATGAATGTTCGTCAAAAAATAGTTAATTATGATGCATGCCGCTCTGAAACCAACCGGCACATTAGTCAAAATGCTTAACTCGCCGAGAAAATCACTTTGGTTCCAAAATGAATGTTCGTCAAAAAATAGTAAATTTTCATGGAAGCCGCTCTGAAACCAACCGGCATATTACTCAAAATGCTTAACTCGCCGAGAAAATCACATTCATTCCAAAATGAAAGTTTGGCAAAAAATAGTTAATTTTGATGCAAACCGCTCTGAAACCAACTGGCAAATTAGTCAAAATGCTTAACTCGCCGAGAAAATCCACTTTGGTTCCAAAATGAATGTTCGTCAAAAAATAGTAAATTTTCATGGAAGCCGCTCTGAAACCAACCGGCATATTACTCAATATGCTTAACTCGCCGAGTAATTCACTTTCATTCCAAAATGAATGTTTGGCAAAAAATAGTTAATTTTGATGCAAACCGCTCTCAAACCAACCGGCGCATTACTCAAAATGCTTAACTCGCCGATAAAATGACTTTGGTTCAAAAATGAATGTTCGTCAAAAAATAGTAAATTTTCATGGAAGCCGCTCTGAAACCCACCGGCATATTACTCAAAATGCTTAACTCGCCGAGAAAATCACATTCATTCCAAAATGAAAGTTTGGCAAAAATTAGTTAATTTTGATGCAAACCGCTCTGAAACCAACTGGCAAATTAGTCAAAATGCTTAACTCGCCGAGAAAATCACTTTGGTTCCAAAATGAAAGTTCGTCAAAAAATAGTTAATTTTGATGCATGCCGCTCTGAGACCAACCGGAACATCAGTCAAAATGCTTAACTCGCCGAGAAAATCACTTTGGTTCCAAAATGAAAGTTCGTCAAAAGACAGTAAATTTTCATGGAAGCCGCTCTGAAATTAATTGGTAAATTACGCAAAATGCTTAGGTCGCCGAGAAAATCACTTATATTCCAAAAGGAAAGTTCGGCAAAAAATAGTAAATTTTCATGGAAGCCGCTCTGAAACCAACTGGCAAATTACTCAAAATGCTTAGGTCGCCGAGAAAATCACTTATATTCCAAAATGAAAGTTCGGCAAAAAATAATAAATTTTCATGGAAGCCGCACTGAAATCAACTGGCAAATTACCCAAAATGCTTAACTCGCCGAGCAAATCACTTTGTTTCCAAGATGAATGTTTGGCAGAAAATAGTTAATTTTGATGCACGCCGCTCTGAAACCAACCGACACATTACTCAAAATGCTTAATTCGGCGAGAAAATCACTTTGTTTCCAAAATGAATGTCTGGCAAAAAATAGCTAATTTTGATGCAAGCCGCTCTCAATCCAACAAGCACATTACTCAAAATGCTTAACTCGCCGAGAAAAATACTTTGGTTCCAAAATGAATGTTCGTCAAAAAATAGTAAATTTTCATGGAAGCCGCTCGGAAACCAACTGGCTATTACTCAAAATGCTTAACTCGCCGAGAAAATCACTTTCATTCCAAAATGAAAGTTTGGCAAAAAATTGTTAACTTTGATGCGAACCGCTCTGAAACCAACTGGCAAATTAGTCAAAATGCTTAACTCGCCGAGAAAATCACTTTGGTTCCAAAATGAAAGTTCGTCAAAAGACAGTAAATTTACATGGAAGCCGCTCTGAAACCAACTGGCAAATTACTCAAAATGCTTAGGTCGCCGAGAAAATCACTTATATTCCAAAATGAAAGTTCGGCATAAAATAATATATTTTCATGGAAACCGCTCTGAAACCAACTGGCAAATTAGTCAAAATGCTTAACTCGCCGAGAAAATCACTTTGGTTCCAAAATGAATGTTCGTCAAAAAATACTTAATTATGATGCATGCCGCTCTGAAACCAACCGGCACATTAGTCAAAATGCTTAACTCGCCGAGAAAATCACTTTGGTTCCAAAATGAATGTTCGTCAAAAAATAGTAAATTTTCATGGAAGCCGCTCTGAAACCAACCGGCATATTACTCAAAATGCTTAACTCGCCGAGAAAATCACATTCATTCCAAAATGAAAGTTTGGCAAAAAATAGTTAATTTTGATGCAAACCGCTCTGAAACCAACTGGCAAATTAGTCAAAATGCTTAACTCGCCGAGAAAATCCACTTTGGTTCCAAAATGAATGTTCGTCAAAAAATAGTAAATTTTCATGGAAGCCGCTCTGAAACCAACCGGCATATTACTCAATATGCTTAACTCGCCGAGTAATTCACTTTCATTCCAAAATGAATGTTTGGCAAAAAATAGTTAATTTTGATGCAAACCGCTCTCAAACCAACCGGCGCATTACTCAAAATGCTTAACTCGCCGATAAAATGACTTTGGTTCAAAAATGAATGTTCGTCAAAAAATAGTAAATTTTCATGGAAGCCGCTCTGAAACCCACCGGCATATTACTCAAAATGCTTAACTCGCCGAGAAAATCACATTCATTCCAAAATGAAAGTTTGGCAAAAATTAGTTAATTTTGATGCAAACCGCTCTGAAACCAACTGGCAAATTAGTCAAAATGCTTAACTCGCCGAGAAAATCACTTTGGTTCCAAAATGAAAGTTCGTCAAAAAATAGTTAATTTTGATGCATGCCGCTCTGAGACCAACCGGAACATCAGTCAAAATGCTTAACTCGCCGAGAAAATCACTTTGGTTCGAAAATGAAAGTTCGTCAAAAGACAGTAAATTTTCATGGAAGCCGCTCTGAAATTAATTGGTAAATTACGAAAAATGCTTAGGTCGCCGAGAAAATCACTTATATTCCAAAAGGAAAGTTCGGCAAAAAATAGTAAATTTTCATGGAAGCCGCTCTGAAACCAACTGGCAAATTACTCAAAATGCTTAGGTCGCCGAGAAAATCACTTATATTCCAAAATGAAAGTTCGGCAAAAAATAATAAATTTTCATGGAAGCCGCACTGATATCAACTGGCAAATTACCCAAAATGCTTAACTCGCCGAGCAAATCACTTTGTTTCCAAGATGAATGTTTGGCAGAAAATAGTTAATTTTGATGCACGCCGCTCTGAAACCAACCGACACATTACTCAAAATGCTTAATTCGGCGAGAAAATCACTTTGTTTCCAAAATGAATGTCTGGCAAAAAATAGCTAATTTTGATGCAAGCCGCTCTCAATCCAACAAGCACATTACTCAAAATGCTTAACTCGCCGAGAAAAATACTTTGGTTCCAAAATGAATGTTCGTCAAAAAATAGTAAATTTTCATGGAAGCCGCTCGGAAACCAACTGGCTATTACTCAAAATGCTTAACTCGCCGAGAAAATCACTTTCATTCCAAAATGAAAGTTTGGCAAAAAATTGTTAACTTTGATGCGAACCGCTCTGAAACCAACTGGCAAATTAGTCAAAATGCTTAACTCGCCGAGAAAATCACTTTGGTTCCAAAATGAAAGTTCGTCAAAAGACAGTAAATTTACATGGAAGCCGCTCTGAAACCAACTGGCAAATTACTCAAAATGCTTAGGTCGCCGAGAAAATCACTTATATTCCAAAATGAAAGTTCGGCATAAAATAATATATTTTCATGGAAACCGCTCTGAAACCAACTGGCAAATTAGTCAAAATGCTTAACTCGCCGAGAAAATCACTTTGGTTCCAAAATGAATGTTCGTCAAAAAATAGTTAATTATGATGCATGCCGCTCTGAAACCAACCGGCACATTAGTCAAAATGCTTAACTCGCCGAGAAAATCACTTTGGTTCCAAAATGAATGTTCGTCAAAAAATAGTAAATTTTCATGGAAGCCGCTCTGAAACCAACCGGCATATTACTCAAAATGCTTAACTCGCCGAGAAAATCACATTCATTCCAAAATGAAAGTTTGGCAAAAAATAGTTAATTTTGATGCAAACCGCTCTGAAACCAACTGGCAAATTAGTCAAAATGCTTAACTCGCCGAGAAAATCCACTTTGGTTCCAAAATGAATGTTCGTCAAAAAATAGTAAATTTTCATGGAAGCCGCTCTGAAACCAACCGGCATATTACTCAATATGCTTAACTCGCCGAGTAATTCACTTTCATTCCAAAATGAATGTTTGGCAAAAAATAGTTAATTTTGATGCAAACCGCTCTCAAACCAACCGGCGCATTACTCAAAATGCTTAACTCGCCGATAAAATGACTTTGGTTCAAAAATGAATGTTCGTCAAAAAATAGTAAATTTTCATGGAAGCCGCTCTGAAACCCACCGGCATATTACTCAAAATGCTTAACTCGCCGAGAAAATCACATTCATTCCAAAATGAAAGTTTGGCAAAAATTAGTTAATTTTGATGCAAACCGCTCTGAAACCAACTGGCAAATTAGTCAAAATGCTTAACTCGCCGAGAAAATCACTTTGGTTCCAAAATGAAAGTTCGTCAAAAAATAGTTAATTTTGATGCATGCCGCTCTGAGACCAACCGGAACATCAGTCAAAATGCTTAACTCGCCGAGAAAATCACTTTGGTTCCAAAATGAAAGTTCGTCAAAAGACAGTAAATTTTCATGGAAGCCGCTCTGAAATTAATTGGTAAATTACGCAAAATGCTTAGGTCGCCGAGAAAATCACTTATATTCCAAAAGGAAAGTTCGGCAAAAAATAGTAAATTTTCATGGAAGCCGCTCTGAAACCAACTGGCAAATTACTCAAAATGCTTAGGTCGCCGAGAAAATCACTTATATTCCAAAATGAAAGTTCGGCAAAAAATAATAAATTTTCATGGAAGCCGCACTGAAATCAACTGGCAAATTACCCAAAATGCTTAACTCGCCGAGCAAATCACTTTGTTTCCAAGATGAATGTTTGGCAGAAAATAGTTAATTTTGATGCACGCCGCTCTGAAACCAACCGACACATTACTCAAAATGCTTAATTCGGCGAGAAAATCACTTTGTTTCCAAAATGAATGTCTGGCAGAAAATAGCTAATTTTGATGCAAGCCGCTCTCAATCCAACAAGCACATTACTCAAAATGCTTAACTCGCCGAGAAAAATACTTTGGTTCCAAAATGAATGTTCGTCAAAAAATAGTAAATTTTCATGGAAGCCGCTCGGAAACCAACTGGCTATTACTCAAAATGCTTAACTCGCCGAGAAAATCACTTTCATTCCAAAATGAAAGTTTGGCAAAAAATTGTTAACTTTGATGCGAACCGCTCTGAAACCAACTGGCAAATTAGTCTAAATGCTTAACTCGCCGAGAAAATCACTTTGGTTCCAAAATGAAAGTTCGTCAAAAAAAAGTTAATTTTGATGCATGCCGCTCTGAAACCAACCGGCACATTAGTCAAAATGCTGAACTCGCCGAGAAAATCACTTTGGTTCCAAAATGAAAGTTCGTCAAAAAATAGTAAATTTTGATGCACACCGCTCTCAAACCAACCGGCACATTACTCAAAATGCTTAACTCGCCGAGAAAATCATTTTGGTTCCAAAATGAAAGTTCGTCAAAAAATAGTTAATTGTGATGCAAGCCGCTCTGAAATCAACTGGCAAATTAGTCAAAATGCTTAACTCGTCGAGAACATCACTTTGGTTCCAAAATGAAATTCCGTCAAAAAATAGTAAATTTTCATGGAAGCCGCTCTGAAACCAACTGGCAAATTACTCTAAATGCTTAACTCGCCGAGAAAATCACTTACATTCCAAAATGAAATTCGGCAAAAAATAGTAAATTTTCATGGAAGCCGCTCTGAAACCTACCGGCAAATTACTCACGATGCTTAACTCGCCGAGCAAATCACTTTGTTTCCAAGATGAATGTTTGGCAGAAAATAGTTAATTTTGATGCACGCCGCTCTGAAACCAACCGGCACATTACTCAAAATGCTTAATTCGGCGAGAAAATCACTTTGTTTCCAAAATGAATGTCTGGCAAAAAATAGCTAATTTTGATGCAAGCCGCTCTCAATCCAACAAGCACATTACTCAAAATGCTTAACTCGCCGAGAAAAATACTTTGGTTCCAAAATGAATGTTCGTCAAAAAATAGTAAATTTTCATGGAAGCCGCTCGGAAACCAACTGGCTATTACTCAAAATGCTTAACTCGCCGAGAAAATCACTTTCATTCCAAAATGAAAGTTTGGCAAAAAATTGTTAACTTTGATGCAAACCGCTCTGAAACCAACTGGCAAATTAGTCAAAATGCTTAACTCGCCGAGAAAATCACTTTGGTTCCAAAATGAAAGTTCGTCAAAAAAAAGTTAATTTTGATGCATGCCGCTCTGAAACCAACCGGCACATTAGTCAAAATGCTGAACTCGCCGAGAAAATCACTTTGGTTCCAAAATGAAAGTTCGTCAAAAAATAGTAAATTTTGATGCAAGCCGCTCTGAAACCAACTGACAAATTACTCAAAATGCTTAACTCGCCGAGAAAATCACTTATATTCCAAAATGAAAGTTCGGCAAAAAATAGTAAATCTTCATGGAAGCCGCTCTGAAACCAACTGACAAATTAGTCAAAATGCTTAACTCGCAGAGAAAATCACTTTGGTTCCAAAATGAAATTTCGACAAAATATAGTAAATTTTCATGGAAGCCGCTCTGAAACCATCTGACAAATTACTCAAAATGCTTAACTCGCCGAGAAAATCACTTACATTCCAAAATGAAAGTTTGGCAAAAAATAGTAAATTTTCATGGAAGCCGCTCTGAAACCTACCGGCAAATTACTCAAGATCCTTAACTCGCCGAGCAAATCACTTTGTTTCCAAGTCGAATGTTTGGCAGAAAATAGTTAATTTTGATGCACGCCGCTCTGAAACCAACCAGCACATTAGTCAAAATGCTTAACTCGCCGAGAAAATCACTTTGGTTCCAAAATGAAAGTTCGTCAAAAAATAGATAATTTTGATGCATGACGCTCTGAGACCAACCGGCACATTAGTCAAAATGCTTAACTCGCCGAGAAAATCACTTTGGTTCCAAAATGAAAGTTCGTTAAAAGACAGTAAATTTACATGGAAGCCGCTCTGAAACCAACTGGCAAATTACTCAAAATGCTTAGGTCGCCGAGAAAATCACTTATATTCCAAAATGAAAGTTCGGCAAAAAATAATAAATTTTCATGGAAGCCGCTCTGAAACCAACTGGCAAATTACTCAAAATGCTTAACTCGCCGTGAAAATCACTTTGTTTCCAAGATGAATGTTTGGCAGAAAATAGTTAATTTTGATGCACGCCGCTCTGAAACCAACCGGTACATTACTCAAAATGCTTAATTCGCCGTGAAAATCACTTTGTTTCCAAAATGAATGTCTGGCAAAAAATAGTTAATTTTGATGCAAGCCGCTCTCAAACCAACCGGCATATTACTCAATATGCTTAACTCGCCGAGAAAATCACTTTGGTTCCAAAATGAAAGTTCGTCAATAAATAGTAAATTTTCATGGAAGCCGCTCTGAAACCAACTGGCAAATTACTCAAAATTCTTAACTCGCCGAGAAAATCACTCACATTCCAAAATGAAAGTTCGGCAAAAAATAGTAAATTTTCATGGAAGCCGCTCTGAAACCAACCGGCATATTACTCAAAATGCTTAACTCGCCGAGAAAATCACTTTCATTCCAAAATGAAAGTTTAGCAAAAAAATAGTTAATTTTGATGCAAACCGCTCTGAAACCAACTGACAAATTAGTCAAAATGCTTATCTCGCCGAGAAAATCACTTTGGTTCCAAAATGAAAGTTCGTCAAAAAATAGTTAATTTTGATGCATGCCGCTCTGAGACCAACCGGCACATTAGTCAAAATGCTTAACTCGCCGAGAAAATCACTTTGGTTCCAAAAGGAAAGTTCGTCAAAAGACAGTAAATTTACATGGAAGCCGCTCTGAAACCAACTGGCAAATTACTCAAAATGCTTAGGTCGCCGAGAAAATCACTTATATTCCAAAATGAAAGTTCGGCAAAAAATAATAAATTTTCATGGAAGCCGCTCTGAAACCAACTGGCTATTACTCAAAATGCTTAACTCGCCGAGAAAATCACTTTGGTTCCAAAATGAAAGTTCGTCAAATAAAAGTTAATTATGATGCATGCCGCTCTGAAACCAACCGGCACATTAGTAAAAATGCTTAACTCGCCGAGAAAATCACTTTGGTTCCAAAATGAATGTTCGTCAAAAAATAGTAAATTTTGATGGAAGCCGCTCTGAAACCAACCGGCATATTACTCAATATGCTTAACTCGCCGAGAAAATCACTTTGCTTCCAAAATGAATGTTCAGCAAAAAATAGTTAATTTTGATGCAAGCCGCTCTGAAACCAACCGGCATATTACTCAAAATGCTTAACTCGCCGAGAAAATCACTTTCATTCCAAAATGAAAGTTTGGCAAAAAATAGTTAATTTTGATACAAACCGCTCTGAAACCAACTGGCAAATTAGTCAAAATGCTTATCTCGCCGAGAAAATCACTTTGGTTCCAAAATGAAAGTTCGTCAAAAAATAGTTAATTTTGATGCATGCCGCTCTGAGACCAACCGGCACATTAGTCAAAATGCTTAACTCGCCGAGAAAATCACTTTGGTTCCAAAATGAAAGTTCGTCAAAAGACAGTAAATTTACATGGAAGCCGCTCTGAAACCAACTGGCAAATTACTCAAAATGCTTAGGTCGCCGAGAAAATCACTTATATTCCAAAATGAAAGTTCGGCATAAAATAATATATTTTCATGGAAACCGCTCTGAAACCAACTGGCAAATTAGTCAAAATGCTTAACTCGCCGAGAAAATCACTTTGGTTCCAAAATGAATGTTCGTCAAAAAATAGTTAATTATGATGCATGCCGCTCTGAAACCAACCGGCACATTAGTCAAAATGCTTAACTCGCCGAGAAAATCACTTTGGTTCCAAAATGAATGTTCGTCAAAAAATAGTAAATTTTCATGGAAGCCGCTCTGAAACCAACCGGCATATTACTCAAAATGCTTAACTCGCCGAGAAAATCACATTCATTCCAAAATGAAAGTTTGGCAAAAAATAGTTAATTTTGATGCAAACCGCTCTGAAACCAACTGGCAAATTAGTCAAAATGCTTAACTCGCCGAGAAAATCCACTTTGGTTCCAAAATGAATGTTCGTCAAAAAATAGTAAATTTTCATGGAAGCCGCTCTGAAACCAACCGGCATATTACTCAATATGCTTAACTCGCCGAGTAATTCACTTTCATTCCAAAATGAATGTTTGGCAAAAAATAGTTAATTTTGATGCAAACCGCTCTCAAACCAACCGGCGCATTACTCAAAATGCTTAACTCGCCGATAAAATGACTTTGGTTCAAAAATGAATGTTCGTCAAAAAATAGTAAATTTTCATGGAAGCCGCTCTGAAACCCACCGGCATATTACTCAAAATGCTTAACTCGCCGAGAAAATCACATTCATTCCAAAATGAAAGTTTGGCAAAAATTAGTTAATTTTGATGCAAACCGCTCTGAAACCAACTGGCAAATTAGTCAAAATGCTTAACTCGCCGAGAAAATCACTTTGGTTCCAAAATGAAAGTTCGTCAAAAAATAGTTAATTTTGATGCATGCCGCTCTGAGACCAACCGGAACATCAGTCAAAATGCTTAACTCGCCGAGAAAATCACTTTGGTTCCAAAATGAAAGTTCGTCAAAAGACAGTAAATTTTCATGGAAGCCGCTCTGAAATTAATTGGTAAATTACGCAAAATGCTTAGGTCGCCGAGAAAATCACTTATATTCCAAAAGGAAAGTTCGGCAAAAAATAGTAAATTTTCATGGAAGCCGCTCTGAAACCAACTGGCAAATTACTCAAAATGCTTAGGTCGCCGAGAAAATCACTTATATTCCAAAATGAAAGTTCGGCAAAAAATAATAAATTTTCATGGAAGCCGCACTGAAATCAACTGGCAAATTACCCAAAATGCTTAACTCGCCGAGCAAATCACTTTGTTTCCAAGATGAATGTTTGGCAGAAAATAGTTAATTTTGATGCACGCCGCTCTGAAACCAACCGACACATTACTCAAAATGCTTAATTCGGCGAGAAAATCACTTTGTTTCCAAAATGAATGTCTGGCAAAAAATAGCTAATTTTGATGCAAGCCGCTCTCAATCCAACAAGCACATTACTCAAAATGCTTAACTCGCCGAGAAAAATACTTTGGTTCCAAAATGAATGTTCGTCAAAAAATAGTAAATTTTCATGGAAGCCGCTCGGAAACCAACTGGCTATTACTCAAAATGCTTAACTCGCCGAGAAAATCACTTTCATTCCAAAATGAAAGTTTGGCAAAAAATTGTTAACTTTGATGCGAACCGCTCTGAAACCAACTGGCAAATTAGTCAAAATGCTTAACTCGCCGAGAAAATCACTTTGGTTCCAAAATGAAAGTTCGTCAAAAAAAAGTTAATTTTGATGCATGCCGCTCTGAAACCAACCGGCACATTAGTCAAAATGCTGAACTCGCCGAGAAAATCACTTTGGTTCCAAAATGAAAGTTCGTCAAAAAATAGTAAATTTTGATGCACACCGCTCTCAAACCAACCGGCACATTACTCAAAATGCTTAACTCGCCGAGAAAATCATTTTGGTTCCAAAATGAAAGTTCGTCAAAAAATAGTTAATTGTGATGCAAGCCGCTCTGAAATCAACTGGCAAATTAGTCAAAATGCTTAACTCGTCGAGAACATCACTTTGGTTCCAAAATGAAATTCCGTCAAAAAATAGTAAATTTTCATGGAAGCCGCTCTGAAACCAACTGGCAAATTACTCTAAATGCTTAACTCGCCGAGAAAATCACTTACATTCCAAAATGAAATTCGGCAAAAAATAGTAAATTTTCATGGAAGCCGCTCTGAAACCTACCGGCAAATTACTCACGATGCTTAACTCGCCGAGCAAATCACTTTGTTTCCAAGATGAATGTTTGGCAGAAAATAGTTAATTTTGATGCACGCCGCTCTGAAACCAACCGGCACATTACTCAAAATGCTTAATTCGGCGAGAAAATCACTTTGTTTCCAAAATGAATGTCTGGCAAAAAATAGCTAATTTTGATGCAAGCCGCTCTCAATCCAACAAGCACATTACTCAAAATGCTTAACTCGCCGAGAAAAATACTTTGGTTCCAAAATGAATGTTCGTCAAAAAATAGTAAATTTTCATGGAAGCCGCTCGGAAACCAACTGGCTATTACTCAAAATGCTTAACTCGCCGAGAAAATCACTTTCATTCCAAAATGAAAGTTTGGCAAAAAATTGTTAACTTTGATGCAAACCGCTCTGAAACCAACTGGCAAATTAGTCAAAATGCTTAACTCGCCGAGAAAATCACTTTGGTTCCAAAATGAAAGTTCGTCAAAAAAAAGTTAATTTTGATGCATGCCGCTCTGAAACCAACCGGCACATTAGTCAAAATGCTGAACTCGCCGAGAAAATCACTTTGGTTCCAAAATGAATGTTCGTCAAAAAATAGTAAATTTTCATGGAAGCCGCTCTGAAACCAACCGGCATATTACTCAAAATGCTTAACTCGCCGAGAAAATCACTTTGGTTCCAAAATGAAAGTTCGTCAAAAAATAGTAAATTTTGATGCAAGCCGCTCTGAAACCAACTGACAAATTACTCAAAATGCTTAACTCGCCGAGAAAATCACTTATATTCCAAAATGAAAGTTCGGCAAAAAATAGTAAATCTTCATGGAAGCCGCTCTGAAACCAACTGACAAATTAGTCAAAATGCTTAACTCGCAGAGAAAATCACTTTGGTTCCAAAATGAAATTTCGACAAAATATAGTAAATTTTCATGGAAGCCGCTCTGAAACCATCTGACAAATTACTCAAAATGCTTAACTCGCCGAGAAAATCACTTACATTCCAAAATGAAAGTTTGGCAAAAAATAGTAAATTTTCATGGAAGCCGCTCTGAAACCTACCGGCAAATTACTCAAGATCCTTAACTCGCCGAGCAAATCACTTTGTTTCCAAGTCGAATGTTTGGCAGAAAATAGTTAATTTTGATGCACGCCGCTCTGAAACCAACCAGCACATTAGTCAAAATGCTTAACTCGCCGAGAAAATCACTTTGGTTCCAAAATGAAAGTTCGTCAAAAAATAGATAATTTTGATGCATGACGCTCTGAGACCAACCGGCACATTAGTCAAAATGCTTAACTCGCCGAGAAAATCACTTTGGTTCCAAAATGAAAGTTCGTTAAAAGACAGTAAATTTACATGGAAGCCGCTCTGAAACCAACTGGCAAATTACTCAAAATGCTTAGGTCGCCGAGAAAATCACTTATATTCCAAAATGAAAGTTCGGCAAAAAATAATAAATTTTCATGGAAGCCGCTCTGAAACCAACTGGCAAATTACTCAAAATGCTTAACTCGCCGAGAAAATCACTTTGTTTCCAAGATGAATGTTTGGCAGAAAATAGTTAATTTTGATGCACGCCGCTCTGAAACCAACCGGTACATTACTCAAAATGCTTAATTCGCCGTGAAAATCACTTTGTTTCCAAAATGAATGTCTGGCAAAAAATAGTTAATTTTGATGCAAGCCGCTCTCAAACCAACCGGCACATTACTCAAAATGCTTAACTCCCCGAGAAAATCACTTATATTCCAAAATTAAAGTTCGGCAAAAAATAGTAAATGTTCATGGAAGCCGCTCTGAAACCAACTGGCAAATTAGTCAAAATGCTTAACTCGCAGAGAAAATCACTTTGGTTCCAAAATGAAATTTCGACAAAATATAGTAAATTGTCATGGAAGCCGCTCTGAAACCAACTGACAAATTACTCAAAATGCTTAACTCGCCGAGAAAATCACTCACATTCCAAAATGAAAGTTAGGCAAAAAATAGTAAATTTTCATGGAAGCCGCTCTGAAACCTACCGGCAAATTGGTCAAGATGCTTAACTCGCCGAGCAAATCACTTTGTTTCCAAGACGAATGTTTGGCAGAAAATAGTTAATTTTGATGCACGCCGCTCTGAAACCAACCGGCACATTAGTCAAAATGCTTAACTCGCCGAGAAAATCACTTTGGTTCCAAAATGAAAGTTCGTCAAAAAATAGTAAATTTTGATGCAAGCCGCTCTGAAACCAACTGGCTATTACTCAAAATGCTTAACGCGCCGAGAAAATCACTTATATTCCAAAATGAAAGTTCGGCAAAAAATAGTAAATCTTCATGGAAGCCGCTCTGAAACCAACTGGCAAATTACTCAAAATGCTTAACTCGCCGAGAAAATCACTTTGGTTCCAAAATGAAAGTTCGTCAAAAAAAAGTTAATTTTGATGCATGCCGCTTTGAAACCAACCGGCACATTAGTCAAAATGCTGAACTCGCAGAGAAAATCACTTTGGTTCCAAAATGAAATTTCGTCAAAAAATAGTAAATTTTCATGGAAGCCGCTCGGAAACCAACTGGCTATTACTCAAAATGCTTAACTCGCCGAGAAAATCACTTTCATTCCAAAATGAAAGTTTGGCAAAAAATTGTTAACTTTGATGCAAACCGCTCTGAAACCAACTGGCAAATTAGTCAAGATGCTTAACTCGCCGAGAAAATCACTTTGGTTCCAAAATGAAAGTTCGTCAAAAAAAAGTTAATTTTGATGCATGCCGCTCTGAAACCAACCGGCACATTAGTCAAAATGCTGAACTCGCCGAGAAAATCACTTTGGTTCCAAAATGAATGTTCGTCAAAAAATAGTAAATTTTCATGGAAGCCGCTCTGAAACCAACCGGCATATTACTCAAAATGCTTAACTCGCCGAGAAAATCACTTTGGTTCCAAAATGAAAGTTCGTCAAAAAATAGTAAATTTTGATGCAAGCCGCTCTGAAACCAACTGACAAATTACTCAAAATGCTTAACTCGCCGAGAAAATCACTTATATTCCAAAATGAAAGTTCGGCAAAAAATAGTAAATCTTCATGGAAGCCGCTCTGAAACCAACTGACAAATTAGTCAAAATGCTTAACTCGCAGAGAAAATCACTTTGGTTCCAAAATGAAATTTCGACAAAATATAGTAAATTTTCATGGAAGCCGCTCTGAAACCATCTGACAAATTACTCAAAATGCTTAACTCGCCGAGAAAATCACTTACATTCCAAAATGAAAGTTTGGCAAAAAATAGTAAATTTTCATGGAAGCCGCTCTGAAACCTACCGGCAAATTACTCAAGATCCTTAACTCGCCGAGCAAATCACTTTGTTTCCAAGTCGAATGTTTGGCAGAAAATAGTTAATTTTGATGCACGCCGCTCTGAAACCAACCAGCACATTAGTCAAAATGCTTAACTCGCCGAGAAAATCACTTTGGTTCCAAAATGAAAGTTCGTCAAAAAATAGATAATTTTGATGCATGACGCTCTGAGACCAACCGGCACATTAGTCAAAATGCTTAACTCGCCGAGAAAATCACTTTGGTTCCAAAATGAAAGTTCGTTAAAAGACAGTAAATTTACATGGAAGCCGCTCTGAAACCAACTGGCAAATTACTCAAAATGCTTAGGTCGCCGAGAAAATCACTTATATTCCAAAATGAAAGTTCGGCAAAAAATAATAAATTTTCATGGAAGCCGCTCTGAAACCAACTGGCAAATTACTCAAAATGCTTAACTCGCCGAGAAAATCACTTTGTTTCCAAGATGAATGTTTGGCAGAAAATAGTTAATTTTGATGCACGCCGCTCTGAAACCAACCGGTACATTACTCAAAATGCTTAATTCGCCGTGAAAATCACTTTGTTTCCAAAATGAATGTCTGGCAAAAAATAGTTAATTTTGATGCAAGCCGCTCTCAAACCAACCGGCACATTACTCAAAATGCTTAACTCCCCGAGAAAATCACTTATATTCCAAAATTAAAGTTCGGCAAAAAATAGTAAATGTTCATGGAAGCCGCTCTGAAACCAACTGGCAAATTAGTCAAAATGCTTAACTCGCAGAGAAAATCACTTTGGTTCCAAAATGAAATTTCGACAAAATATAGTAAATTGTCATGGAAGCCGCTCTGAAACCAACTGACAAATTACTCAAAATGCTTAACTCGCCGAGAAAATCACTCACATTCCAAAATGAAAGTTAGGCAAAAAATAGTAAATTTTCATGGAAGCCGCTCTGAAACCTACCGGCAAATTGGTCAAGATGCTTAACTCGCCGAGCAAATCACTTTGTTTCCAAGACGAATGTTTGGCAGAAAATAGTTAATTTTGATGCACGCCGCTCTGAAACCAACCGGCACATTAGTCAAAATGCTTAACTCGCCGAGAAAATCACTTTGGTTCCAAAATGAAAGTTCGTCAAAAAATAGTAAATTTTGATGCAAGCCGCTCTGAAACGAACTGGCTATTACTCAAAATGCTTAACGCGCCGAGAAAATCACTTATATTCCAAAATGAAAGTTCGGCAAAAAATAGTAAATCTTCATGGAAGCCGCTCTGAAACCAACTGGCAAATTACTCAAAATGCTTAACTCGCCGAGAAAATCACTTTGGTTCCAAAATGAAAGTTCGTCAAAAAAAAGTTAATTTTGATGCATGCCGCTTTGAAACCAACCGGCACATTAGTCAAAATGCTGAACTCGCCGAGAAAATCACTTTGGTTCCAAAATGAATGTTCGTCAAAAAATAGTAAATTTTCATGGAAGCCGCTCTGAAACCAACCGGCATATTACTCAAAATGCTTAACTCGCCGAGAAAATCACTTTGGTTCCAAAATGAAAGTTCGTCAAAAAATAGTAAATTTTGATGCAAGCCGCTCTCAAACCAACCGGCACATTACTCAACATGCTTAACTCGCCGAGAAAATCATTTTGGTTCCAAAATGAAAGTTCGTCAAAAAATAGTTAATTGTGATGCAAGCCGCTCTGAAATCAACTGGCAAATTAGTCAAAATGCTTAACTCGTCGAGAACATCACTTTGGTTCCAAAATGAAATTCCGTCAAAAAATAGTAAATTTTCATGGAAGCCGCTCTGAAACCAACTGGCAAATTACTCTAAATGCTTAACTCGCCGAGAAAATCACTTACATTCCAAAATGAAATTCGGCAAAAAATAGTAAATTTTCATGGAAGCCGCTCTGAAACCTACCGGCAAATTACTCACGATGCTTAACTCGCCGAGCAAATCACTTTGTTTCCAAGATGAATGTTTGGCAGAAAATAGTTAATTTTGATGCACGCCGCTCTGAAACCAACCGGCACGTTACTCAAAATGCTTAGTTCGGCGAGAAAATCACTTTGTTTCCAAAATGAATGTCTGGCAAAAAATAGCTAATTTTGATGCAAGCCGCTCTCAATCCAACAAGCACATTACTCAAAATGCTTAACTCGCCGAGAAAAATACTTTGGTTCCAAAATGAATGTTCGTCAAAAAATAGTAAATTTTCATGGAAGCCGCTCGGAAACCAACTGGCTATTACTCAAAATGCTTAACTCGCCGAGAAAATCACTTTCATTCCAAAATGAAAGTTTGGCAAAAAATTGTTAACTTTGATGCAAACCGCTCTGAAACCAACTGGCAAATTAGTCAAAATGCTTAACTCGCCGAGAAAATCACTTTGGTTCCAAAATGAAAGTTCGTCAAAAAAAAGTTAATTTTGATGCATGCCGCTCTGAAACCAACCGGCACATTAGTCAAAATGCTGAACTCGCCGAGAAAATCACTTTGGTTCCAAAATGAATGTTCGGCAAAAAATAGTAAATCTTCATGGAAGCCGCTCTGAAACCAACTGACAAATTAGTCAAAATGCTTAACTCGCAGAGAAAATCACTTTGGTTCCAAAATAAAATTTCGACAAAATATAGTAAATTTTCATGGAAGCCGCTCTGAAACCAACTGACAAATTACTCAAAATGCTTAACTCGCCGAGAAAATCACTTACATTCCAAAATGAAAGTTTGGCAAAAAATAGTAAATTTTCATGGAAGCCGCTATGAAACCTACCGGCAAATTACTCAAGATGTTTAACTCGCCGAGCAAATCACTTTGTTTCCAAGTCGAATGTTTGGCAGAAAATAGTTAATTTTGATGCACGCCGCTCTGAAACCAACCAGCACATTAGTCAAAATGCTTAACTCGCCGAGAAAATCACTTTGGTTCCAAAATGAAAGTTCGTCAAAAAATAGATAATTTTGATGCATGCCGCTCTGAGACCAACCGGCACATTAGTCAAAATGCTTAACTCGCCGAGAAAATCACTTTGGTTCCAAAATGAAAGTTCGTTAAAAGACAGTAAATTTACATGGAAGCCGCTCTGAAACCAACTGGCAAATTACTCAAAATGCTTAGGTCGCCGAGAAAATCACTTATATTCCAAAATGAAAGTTCGGCAAAAAATAATAAATTTTCATGGAAGCCGCTCTGAAACCAACTGGCAAATTACTCAAAATGCTTATCTCGCCGAGAAAATCACTTTGTTTCCAAGATGAATGTTTGGCAGAAAATAGTTAATTTTGATGCACGCCGCTCTGAAACCAACCGGTACATTACTCAAAATGCTTAATTCGCCGTGAAAATCACTTTGTTTCCAAAATGAATGTCTGGCAAAAAATAGTTAATTTTGATGCAAGCCGCTCTCAAACCAACCGGCACATTACTCAAAATGCTTAACTCCCCGAGAAAATCACTTATATTCCAAAATTAAAGTTCGGCAAAAAATAGTAAATGTTCATGGAAGCCGCTCTGAAACCAACTGGCAAATTAGTCAAAATGCTTAACTCGCAGAGAAAATCACTTTGGTTCCAAAATGAAATTTCGACAAAATATAGTAAATTGTCATGGAAGCCGCTCTGAAACCAACTGACAAATTACTCAAAATGCTTAACTCGCCGAGAAAATCACTCACATTCCAAAATGAAAGTTAGGCAAAAAATAGTAAATTTTCATGGAAGCCGCTCTGAAACCTACCGGCAAATTGGTCAAGATGCTTAACACGCCGAGCAAATCACTTTGTTTCCAAGACGAATGTTTGGCAGAAAATAGTTAATTTTGATGCACGCCGCTCTGAAACCAACCGGCACATTAGTCAAAATGCTTAACTCGCCGAGAAAATCACTTTGGTTCCAAAATGAAAGTTCGTCAAAAAATAGTAAATTTTGATGCAAGCCGCTCTGAAACCAACTGGCTATTACTCAAAATGCTTAACGCGCCGAGAAAATCACTTATATTCCAAAATGAAAGTTCGGCAAAAAATAGTAAATCTTCATGGAAGCCGCTCTGAAACCAACTGGCAAATTACTCAAAATGCTTAACTCGCCGAGAAAATCACTTTGGTTCCAAAATGAACGTTCGTCAAAAAAAAGTTAATTTTGATGCATGCCGCTTTGAAACCAACCGGCACATTAGTCAAAATGCTGAACTCGCCGAGAAAATCACTTTAGTTCCCCAAAATGAATGTTCGTCAAAAAATAGTAAATTTTCATGGAAGCCGCTCTGAAACCAACCGGCATATTACTCAAAATGCTTAACTCGCCGAGAAAATCACTTTGGTTCCAAAATGAAAGTTCGTCAAAAAATAGTTAATTTTGATGCAAGCCGCTCTGAAATCAACTGGCAAATTAGTCAAAATGCTTAACTCGTCGAGAACATCACTTTGGTTCCAAAATGAAATTCCGTCAAAAAATAGTAAATTTTCATGGAAGCCGCTCTGAAACCAACTGGCAACTTACTCTAAATGCTTAACTCGCCGAGAAAATCACTTACATTCCAAAATGAAATTCGGCAAAAAATAGTAAATTTTCATGGAAGCCGCTCTGAAACCTACCGGCAAATTACTCACGATGCTTAACTCGCCGAGCAAATCACTTTGTTTCCAAGATGAATGTTTGGCAGAAAATAGTTAATTTTGATGCACGCCGCTCTGAAACCAACCGGCACATTACTCAAAATGCTGAATTCGGCGAGAAAATCACTTTGTTTCCAAAATGAATGTCTGGCAAAAAATAGCTAATTTTGATGCAAGCCGCTCTCAATCCAACAAGCACATTACTCAAAATGCTTAACTCGCCGAGAAAAATACTTTGGTTCCAAAATGAATGTTCGTCAAAAAATAGTAAATTTTCATGGAAGCCGCTCGGAAACCAACTGGCTATTACTCAAAATGCTTAACTCGCCGAGAAAATCACTTTCATTCCAAAATGAAAGTTTGGCAAAAAATTGTTAACTTTGATGCAAACCGCTCTGAAACCAACTGGCAAATTAGTCAAAATGCTTAACTCGCCGAGAAAATCACTTTGGTTCCAAAATGAAAGTTCGTCAAAAAAAAGTTAATTTTGATGCATGCCGCTCTGAAACCAACCGGCACATTAGTCAAAATGCTGAACTCGCCGAGAAAATCACTTTGGTTCCAAAATGAATGTTCGTCAAAAAATAGTAAATTTTCATGGAAGCCGCTCTGAAACCAACCGGCATATTACTCAAAATGCTTAACTCGCCGAGAAAATCACTTTGGTTCCAAAATGAAAGTTCGTCAAAAAATAGTAAATTTTGATGCAAGCCGCTCTGAAACCAACTGACAAATTACTCAAAATGCTTAACTCGCCGAGAAAATCACTTATATTCCAAAATGAAAGTTCGGCAAAAAATAGTAAATCTTCATGGAAGCCGCTCTGAAACCAACTGACAAATTAGTCAAAATGCTTAACTCGCAGAGAAAATCACTTTGGTTCCAAAATGAAATTTCGACAAAATATAGTAAATTGTCATGGAAGCCGCTCTGAAACCAACTGACAAATTACTCAAAATGCTTAACTCGCCGAGAAAATCACTGACATTCCAAAATGAAAGTTAGGCAAAAAATAGTAAATTTTCATGGAAGCCGCTCTGAAACCTACCGGCAAATTACTCAAGATGCTTAACTCGCCGAGCAAATCACTTTGTTTCGAAGTCGAATGTTTGGCAGAAAATAGTTAATTTTGATGCACGCCGCTCTGAAACCAACCGGCACATTAGTCAAAATGCTTAACTCGCCGAGAAAATCACTTTGGTTCCAAAATGAAAGTTCGTCAAAAAATAGATAATTTTCATGGAAGCCGCTCTGAAACCAACTTGCAAATTACTCAAAATGCTTAACTCGCCGAGAAAATCACTCATATTCCAAAATGAAAGTTCGTCAAAAGACAGTAAATTTTCATGGAAGCCGCTCTGAAACCAACCGGCACATTACTCAAAATGCTTAATTCGCCGAGAAAATCGGTTTCATTCCAAAATGAAAGTTTGGCAAAAAATAGTTAATTTTGATGCAAACCGCTTTGAAACCAACCGGCAAATTAGTCAAAATGCTTAACTCGCCGAGAAAATCACTTTGGCTCCAAAATGAATGTTCAGCAAAAAATAGTTAATTTTGATGCAAGCCGCTCTGAAACCTACCGGCAAATTACTCAAGATGCTTAACTCGCCGAGCAAATCACTCTGTTTCCAAGATGAATGTTTGGCAGAAAATAGTTAATTTTGATGCACGCCGCTCTGAAACCAACCGGCACATTACTCAAAATGCTTAATTCGCCGAGAAAATCACTTTGTTTCCAAAATGAATGTCTGGCAAAAAATAGTTAATTTTGATGCAAGCCGCTCTCAAACCAACAAGCACATTACTCAAAATTCTTAACTCGCCGAGAAAATCACTTTGGCTCCAAAATGAATGTTCAGCAAAAAATAGTTAATTTTGATGCAAGCCGCTCTGAAACCTACCGGCAAATTACTCAAGATGCTTAACTCGCCGAGCAAATCACTTTGTTTCCAAGATGAATGTTTGGCAGAAAATAGTTAATTTTGATGCACGCCGCTCTGAAACCAACCGGCACATTACTCAAAATGCTTAATTCGCCGATAAAAAAACTTTGGTTCCAAAATGAATGTTCGTCAAAAAATAGTAAATTTTCATGGAAGCCGCTCTGAAACCAACTGGCAAATTAGTCAAAATGCTTAACTCGGCGAGAAAATCACTTTGGTTCCAAAATGAAAGTTCGTCAAAAAAAAGTTAATTTTGATGCATGCCGCTCTGAAACCAACCGGCACATTAGTCAAAATGCTTAACTCGCCGAGAAAATCACTTTGGCTCCAAAATGAATGTTCAGCAAAAAATAGTTAATTTTGATGCAAGCCGCTCTGAAACCAACTGGCTATTAGTCAAATTGCTTAAGTCGCCGAGAAAATCACTTTCATTCCAAAATGAATGTTTGGCAAAAAATAGTTAGTTTTGATGCAAACCGCTCTGAAACCAACCGGCATATTAGTCAAAATGCTTAACTCGCCGCGAAAATCACTTTGGTTCCAAAATGAAAGTTCGTCAAAAAATAGCAAATTTTCATGGAAGCCGCTCTGAAACCAACTGGCAAATTACTCAAAATGCTTAACTCGCCGAGAAAATCACTTTGGTTCCAAAATGAAAGTCCGTCAAAAAATAGTTAATTTTGATGCAAGCCGCTCTGAAACCAACAGGCACATTAGTCAAAATGCTTAACTCGCCGCGAAAATCACTTTGGTTCCAAAATGAAAGTTCGTCAATAAATAGTAAATTTTCATGGAAGCCGCTCTGAAACCAACTGGCTATTAGTCAAATTGCTTAAGTCGCCGAGAAAATCACTTTCATTCCAAAATGAATGTTTGGCAAAAAATAGTTAGTTTTGATGCAAACCGCTCTGAAACCAACCGGCATATTAGTCAAAATGCTTAACTCGCCGAGAAAATCACTCATATTCCAAAATGAATGTTTGGCAAAAAATAGTTAGTTTTGATGCAAACCGCTCTGAAACCAACCGGCACATTAGTCAAAATGCTTAACTCGCCGAGAAAATCACGTTGGTTCCAAAATGAATGTTTGGCAAAAGATAGTAAATTTTCATGGAAGCCGCTCTGAAACCAACTGGCAAATTACTCAAAATGCTTAACTCGCCGAGAAAATCACTTTGTTTCCAAGATGAATGTTTGGCAGAAAATAGTTAATTTAGATGCACGCCGCTCTGAAACCAACCGGTACATTACTCAAAATGCTTAATTCGCCGTGAAAATCACTTTGTTTCCAAAATGAATGTCTGGCAAAAAATAGTTAATTTTGATGCAAGCCGCTCTCAAACCAACCGGCACATTACTCAAAATGCTTAACTCCCCGAGAAAATCACTTATATTCCAAAATTAAAGTTCGGCAAAAAATAGTAAATGTTCATGGAAGCCGCTCTGAAACCAACTGGCAAATTAGTCAAAATGCTTAACTCGCAGAGAAAATCACTTTGGTTCCAAAATGAAATTTCGACAAAATATAGTAAATTGTCATGGAAGCCGCACTGAAACCAACTGACAAATTACTCAAAATGCTTAACTCGCCGAGAAAATCACTCACATTCCAAAATGAAAGTTAGGCAAAAAATAGTAAATTTTCATGGAAGCCGCTCTGAAACCTACCGGCAAATTGGTCAAGATGCTTAACACGCCGAGCAAATCACTTTGTTTCCAAGACGAATGTTTGGCAGAAAATAGTTAATTTTGATGCACGCCGCTCTGAAACCAACCGGCACATTAGTCAAAATGCTTAACTCGCCGAGAAAATCACTTTGGTTCCAAAATGAAAGTTCGTCAAAAAATAGTAAATTTTGATGCAAGCCGCTCTGAAACCAACTGGCTATTACTCAAAATGCTTAACGCGCCGAGAAAATCACTTATATTCCAAAATGAAAGTTCGGCAAAAAATAGTAAATCTTCATGGAAGCCGCTCTGAAACCAACTGGCAAATTACTCAAAATGCTTAACTCGCCGAGAAAATCACTTTGGTTCCAAAATGAACGTTCGTCAAAAAAAAGTTAATTTTGATGCATGCCGCTTTGAAACCAACCGGCACATTAGTCAAAATGCTGAACTCGCCGAGAAAATCACTTTGGTTCCAAAATGAATGTTCGTCAAAAAATAGTAAATTTTCATGGAAGCCGCTCTGAAACCAACCGGCATATTACTCAAAATGCTTAACTCGCCGAGAAAATCACTTTGGTTCCAAAATGAAAGTTCGTCAAAAAATAGTTAATTTTGATGCAAGCCGCTCTGAAATCAACTGGCAAATTAGTCAAAATGCTTAACTCGTCGAGAACATCACTTTGGTTCCAAAATGAAATTCCGTCAAAAAATAGTAAATTTTCATGGAAGCCGCTCTGAAACCTACCGGCAAATTACTCACGATGCTTAACTCGCCGAGCAAATCACTTTGTTTCCAAGATGAATGTTTGGCAGAAAATAGTTAATTTTGATGCACGCCGCTCTGAAACCAACCGGCACATTACTCAAAATGCTGAATTCGGCGAGAAAATCACTTTGTTTCCAAAATGAATGTCTGGCAAAAAATAGCTAATTTTGATGCAAGCCGCTCTCAATCCAACAAGCACATTACTCAAAATGCTTAACTCGCCGAGAAAAATACTTTGGTTCCAAAATGAATGTTCGTCAAAAAATAGTAAATTTTCATGGAAGCCGCTCGGAAACCAACTGGCTATTACTCAAAATGCTTAACTCGCCGAGAAAATCACTTTCATTCCAAAATGAAAGTTTGGCAAAAAATTGTTAACTTTGATGCAAACCGCTCTGAAACCAACTGGCAAATTAGTCAAAATGCTTAACTCGCCGAGAAAATCACTTTGGTTCCAAAATGAAAGTTCGTCAAAAAAAAGTTAATTTTGATGCATGCCGCTCTGAAACCAACCGGCATATTACTCAAAATGCTGAACTCGCCGAGAAAATCACTTTGGTTCCAAAATGAAAGTTCGTCAAAAAATAGTAAATTTTGATGCAAGCCGCTCTGAAACCAACTGACAAATTACTCAAAATGCTTAACTCGCCGAGAAAATCACTTATATTCCAAAATGAAAGTTCGGCAAAAAATAGTAAATCTTCATGGAAGCCGCTCTGAAACCAACTGACAAATTAGTCAAAATGCTTAACTCGCAGAGAAAATCACTTTGGTTCCAAAATGAAAGTTCGTCAAAAAATAGTAAATTTTGATGCAAGCCGCTCTGAAACCAACTGGCTATTACTCAAAATGCTTAACGCGCCGAGAAAATCACTTATATTCCAAAATGAAAGTTCGGCAAAAAATAGTAAATCTTCATGGAAGCCGCTCTGAAACCAACTGGCAAATTACTCAAAATGCTTAACTCGCCGAGAAAATCACTTTGGTTCCAAAATGAACGTTCGTCAAAAAAAAGTTAATTTTGATGCATGCCGCTTTGAAACCAACCGGCACATTAGTCAAAATGCTGAACTCGCCGAGAAAATCACTTTGGTTTCAAAATGAATGTTCGTCAAAAAATAGTAAATTTTCATGGAAGCCGCTCTGAAACCAACCGGCATATTACTCAAAATGCTTAACTCGCCGAGAAAATCACTTTGGTTCCAAAATGAAAGTTCGTCAAAAAATAGTTAATTTTGATGCAAGCCGCTCTGAAATCAACTGGCAAATTAGTCAAAATGCTTAACTCGTCGAGAACATCACTTTGGTTCCAAAATGAAATTCCGTCAAAAAATAGTAAATTTTCATGGAAGCCGCTCTGAAACCAACTGGCAACTTACTCTAAATGCTTAACTCGCCGAGAAAATCACTTACATTCCAAAATGAAATTCGGCAAAAAATAGTAAATTTTCATGGAAGCCGCTCTGAAACCTACCGGCAAATTACTCACGATGCTTAACTCGCCGAGCAAATCACTTTGTTTCCAAGATGAATGTTTGGCAGAAAATAGTTAATTTTGATGCACGCCGCTCTGAAACCAACCGGCACATTACTCAAAATGCTGAATTCGGCGAGAAAATCACTTTGTTTCCAAAATGAATGTCTGGCAAAAAATAGCTAATTTTGATGCAAGCCGCTCTCAATCCAACAAGCACATTACTCAAAATGCTTAACTCGCCGAGAAAAATACTTTGGTTCCAAAATGAATGTTCGTCAAAAAATAGTAAATTTTCATGGAAGCCGCTCGGAAACCAACTGGCTATTACTCAAAATGCTTAACTCGCCGAGAAAATCACTTTCATTCCAAAATGAAAGTTTGGCAAAAAATTGTTAACTTTGATGCAAACCGCTCTGAAACCAACTGGCAAATTAGTCAAAATGCTTAACTCGCCGAGAAAATCACTTTGGTTCCAAAATGAAAGTTCGTCAAAAAATAGTAAATTTTGATGCAAGCCGCTCTGAAACCAACTGACAAATTACTCAAAATGCTTAACTCGCCGAGAAAATCACTTATATTCCAAAATGAAAGTTCGGCAAAAAATAGTAAATCTTCATGGAAGCCGCTCTGAAACCAACTGACAAATTAGTCAAAATGCTTAACTCGCAGAGAAAATCACTTTGGTTCCAAAATGAAATTTCGACAAAATATAGTAAATTTTCATGGAAGCCGCTCTGAAACCAACTGACAAATTACTCAAAATGCTTAACTCGCCGAGAAAATCACTTACATTCCAAAATGAAAGTTTGGCAAAAAATAGTAAATTTTCATGGAAGCCGCTCTGAAACCTACCGGCAAATTACTCAAGATGTTTAACTCGCCGAGCAAATCACTTTGTTTCGAAGTCGAATGTTTGGCAGAAAATAGTTAATTTTGATGCACGCCGCTCTGAAACCAACCGGCACATTAGTCAAAATGCTTAACTCGCCGAGAAAATCACTTTTGTTCCACAATGAATGTCTGGCAAAAAATAGATAATTTTGATGCATGCCGCTCTGAAACCAATCGGCAAATTACTCAAAATGCTTCACTCGCCGAGAAAATCACTTTTGTTCCACAATAAATGTCTGGCAAAAAAATTTACTTTCAATGCAAGCCGTTCTGAAACCAATCGGCAAATTACTCAAAATGCTTAACGCGCCGAGAAAACCACTTTTTTCCCATAATGAATGTCTCGCAAAAAATAGTTAATTGTGATGCAAGCCGTTCTGAAAACAATCGGCAAATTACTCAAAATGCATAACTCGCCGAGAAAATCATTTTTGTTCCACAATGAATGTCTGGCAAAACATAGTTAATTTCAATGCAAGCCGTTCTGAAACCAATCGGCAAATTACTCAAAATGCTTAACGCGCCGAGAAAATCACTGTTTTCCCACAATGATTGCCTGGCAAAAAATAGATAATTGTGATGCAAGCCGTTCTGAAACCAATCGGCAAATTACTCAAAATGCTTAACTCGCCGAGAAAATCACTTTTGTTCCACAATGAATGTCTGGCAAAAAATAGTTAATTTCAATGCAAGCCGTACTGAAACCAATCGGCAAATTACTCAAAATGCTTAACTCGCCGAGAAAATCACTTTTGTTCCACAATGAATGTCTGGCAAAAAATCGTTAATTTCAATGCAAGCCGTTCTGAAACCAATCGGCAAATTACTCAAAATGCTGAACTCGCCGAGAAAATCATTTTTGTTCCACAATGAATGTCTGGCAAAACATAGTAAATTTCAATGCGAGCCGTTCTGAAACCAATCGGCAAATTACTCAAAATGCTTAACGCGCCGAGAAAATCACTGTTTTCCCACAATGATTGCCTGGCAAAAAATAGATAATTGTGATGCAAGCCGTTCTGAAACCAATCGGCAAATTACTCAAAATGCTTAACTCGCCGAGAAAATCACTTTTTTCCCACAATGAATGTCTGGCAAAAAATAGTTAATTTTGATGCAAGCCGTTCTGAAACCAATCGGCAAATTACTCAAAATGCTTCACTCTCCGAGAAAATCACTTTTTTCCCACACTGAATGTCTGGCAAAAAATAGTTAATTTCAATGCAAGCCGTTCTGAAACCAATCGGCAAATTACTCAAAATGCTTAACGCGCCGAGAAAATCACTTTTTTCCCACAATGAATGTCTGGCAAAAAATAGTTAATTTTGATGCAAGACGTTCTGAAACCAATCGGCAAATTACTCAAAATGCTTCACTCGCCGAGAATATCACTTTTTTCCCACAATGAATGCCTGGCAAAAAATAGTTAATTTCAATGCAAGCCGTTCTGAAACCAATCGGCAAATTACTCAAAATGCTTAACTCTCCGAGAAAATCACTTTTGTTCCACAATGAATGTCGGGCAAAAAATAGTAAATTTCAATGCAAGCCGTTCTGAAACCAATCGGCAAATTACTCAAAATGTTTAACTCGCCGAGAAAATCACTTTTGTTCCACAATGAATGCCTGGCAAAATAGAGTTAATTGTGATGCAAGCCGTTCTGAAACCAATCTGCAAATTAATCAAAATGCTTAACTCGCCGAGAAAATCACTTTTGTTCCACAATGAATGTGTGGCAAAAAATAGTTAATTGTGATGTAAGCCGTTCTGAAACTAATCGGCAAATTACTCAAAATGCTTAACTCTCCGAGAAAATCACTTTTTTCCCACAATGAATGTCTGGCAAAAAATGTAAATCTCAATGCAAGCCGTTCTGAAACCAATCGGCAAATTACTCAAAATGCTTAACTCGCCGAGAAAATCACTTTTGTTCCACAATGAATGTCTGGCAAAAAATAGTTAATTTCAATGCAAGCCGTTCTGAAACCAATCGGCAAATTACTCAAAATGCTTAACGCGCCGAGAAAATCACTTTTTTCCCACAATGAATGTCTGGCAAAAAATAGTTAATTTTGATGCAAGACGTTCTAAAATCAATCGGCAACTTACTCAAAATGCTTAACTCGCCGAGAAATTCACTTTTGTTCCACAATGAATGTCTGGCAAAAAATAGTTAAATTCAATGCAAGCTGTTCTGAAACCAATCGGCAAATTACTCAAAATGCTTCACTCGCCGAGAAAATCACTTTTGTTCCACAATAAATGTCTGGCAAAAAAATTTACTTTCAATGCAAGCCGTTCTGAAACCAATCGGCAAATTACTCAAAATGCTTAACGCGCCGAGAAAACCACTTTTTTCCCATAATGAATGTCTGGCAAAAAATAGTTAATTGTGATGCAAGCCGTTCTGAAAACAATCGGCAAATTACTCAAAATGCATAACTCGCCGAGAAAATCATTTTTGTTCCACAATGAATGTCTGGCAAAACATAGTTAATTTCAATGCAAGCCGTTCTGAAACCAATCGGCAAATTACTCAAAATGCTTAACGCGCCGAGAAAATCACTGTTTTCCCACAATGATTGCCTGGCAAAAAATAGATAATTGTGATGCAAGCCGTTCTGAAACCAATCGGCAAATTACTCAAAATGCTTAACTCGCCGAGAAAATCACTTTTGTTCCACAATGAATGTCTGGCAAAAAATAGTTAATTTCAATGCAAGCCGTACTGAAACCAATCGGCAAATTACTCAAAATGCTTAACTCGCCGAGAAAATCACTTTTGTTCCACAATGAATGTCTGGCAAAAAATCGTTAATTTCAATGCAAGCCGTTCTGAAACCAATCGGCAAATTACTCAAAATGCTGAACTCGCCGAGAAAATCATTTTTGTTCCACAATGAATGTCTGGCAAAACATAGTAAATTTCAATGCGAGACGTTCTGAAACCAATCGGCAAATTACTCAAAATGCGTAACTCGCCGAGAAAATCACTTTTGTTCCACAATGAATGCCTGGCAAAAATAGTTAATTTCAATGAAAGCCGTTCTGAAAGCAATCGGCAAATTACTCAAAATGCTTAACTCGCCGAGAAAATCACTTTTGTTCTACAATGAATGCCTGGCAAAAAGTAGTTAATTGTGATGCAAGCCGTTCTGAAACCAATCGGCAAATTACTCAAAATGCTTAACTCTCCGAGAAAATCACTTTTTTCCCACAATGAATGTCTGGCAAAAAATAGTTAATTTCAATGCAAGCCGTTCTGAAACCAATCGGCAAATTACTCAAAATGCTTAACGCGCCGAGAAAATCACTTTTTTCCCACAATGAATGTCTGGCAAAAAATAGTTAATTTTGATGCAAGACGTTCTAAAATCAATCGGCAACTTACTCAAAATGCTTAACTCGCCGAGAAAATCACTTTTTTCCCACAATGAATGTCTGGCAAAAAATAGTTAATTTTGATGCAAGACGTTCTGAAACCAATCGGCAAATTACTCAAAATGCTTCACTCGCCGAGAATATCACTTTTTTCCCACAATGAATGCCTGGCAAAAAATAGTTAATTTCAATGCAAGCCGTTCTGAAACCAATCGGCAAATTACTCAAAATGCTTAACTCTCCGAGAAAATCACTTTTGTTCCACAATGAATGTCGGGCAAAAAATAGTAAATTTCAATGCAAGCCGTTCTGAAACCAATCGGCAAATTACTCAAAATGTTTAACTCGCCGAGAAAATCACTTTTGTTCCACAATGAATGCCTGGCAAAATAGAGTTAATTGTGATGCAAGCCGTTCTGAAACCAATCGGCAAATTACTCAAAATGCTTAACTCGCCGAGAAAATCACTTTTGTTCCACAATGAATGTGTGGCAAAAAATAGTTAATTGTGATGTAAGCCGTTCTGAAACCAATCGGCAAATTACTCAAAATGCTTAACTCGCCGCGAAAATCACTTTTTTCCCACAATGAATGCCTGGTAAAAATAGTAAATTTCAATGCAAACCGTTCTGAAACCAATCGGCAAATTACTCAAAATGCTTAACTCGCCGAGAAAATCACTTTTGTTCCACAATGAATGCCTGGCAAAATAGAGTTAATTGTGATGCAAGCCGTTCTGAAACCAATCGGCAAATTGCTCAAAATGCTTAACTCGCCGAGAAAATCACTTTTGTTCCACAATGAATGTCTGGCAAAAAATAGTAAATTTCAATGCATGCCGTTCTGAAACCAATCGGCAAATTACTCAAAATGCTTAACTTAACCGAGAAAATTACTTTTGTTCCACAATGAATGCCTGGCACAAAATAGTAAATATCAATGCAAGCCGTTCTGAAACCAATCGGCAAATTACTCAAAATGCTCAACTCGCCGAGAAAATCACTTTTGTTCCACAATGAATGTCTGGCAAAAAATAGTTAATTTTGATGCAAGACGTTCTGAAACCAATCGGCAAATTACTCAAAATGCTTCACTCGCCGAGAATATCACTTTTTTCCCACAATGAATGTCTGGCAAAAAATAGTTAATTTCAATGCAAGCCGTTCTGAAAGCAATCGGCAAATTACTCAAAATGCTTAACTCGCCGAGAAAATCACTTTTGTTCTACAATGAATGCCTGGCAAAAAGTAGTTAATTGTGATGCAAGCCGTTCTAAAACCGATCGGAAAATTACTCAAAATGCTTAATTCGCCGAGAAAATCACTTTTTCCCCACAATGAATGTCTGGCAAAAAATATAAATTTAAATGCAAGCCGTTCTGAAACCATTCGGCAAATTACTCAAAATGCTTAACTCACCGAGAAAATCACTTTTGTTCCACAATAAATGTCTGGCAAAAAAATTTACTTTCAATGCAAGCCGTTCTGAAACCAATCGGCAAATTACTCAAAATGCTTAACGCGCCGAGAAAACCACTTTTTTCCCATAATGAATGTCTGGCAAAAAATAGTTAATTGTGATGCAAGCCGTTCTGAAAACAATCGGCAAATTACTCAAAATGCATAACTCGCCGAGAAAATCATTTTTGTTCCACAATGAATGTCTGGCAAAACATAGTTAATTTCAATGCAAGCCGTTCTGAAACCAATCGGCAAATTACTCAAAATGCTTAACGCGCCGAGAAAATCACTGTTTTCCCACAATGATTGCCTGGCAAAAAATAGATAATTGTGATGCAAGCCGTTCTGAAACCAATCGGCAAATTACTCAAAATGCTTAACTCGCCGAGAAAATCACTTTTGTTCCACAATGAATGTCTGGCAAAAAATAGTTAATTTCAATGCAAGCCGTTCTGAAACCAATCGGCAAATTACTCAAAATGCTGAACTCGCCGAGAAAATCATTTTTGTTCCACAATGAATGTCTGGCAAAACATAGTAAATTTCAATGCGAGCCGTTCTGAAACCAATCGGCAAATTGCTCAAAATGCTTAACTCGCCGAGAAAATCACTTTTGTTCCACAATGAATGCCTGGCAAAAATAGTTAATTTCAATGAAAGCCGTTCTGAAAGCAATCGGCAAATTACTCAAAATGCTTAACTCGCCGAGAAAATCACTTTTGTTCTACAATGAATGCCTGGCAAAAAGTAGTTAATTGTGATGCAAGCCGTTCTGAAACTAATCGGCAAATTACTCAAAATGCTTAACTCTCCGAGAAAATCACTTTTTTCCCACAATGAATGTCTGGCAAAAAATGTAAATCTCAATGCAAGCCGTTCTGAAACCAATCGGCAAATTACTCAAAATACTTAACTCGCCGAGAAAATCACTTTTGTTCCACAATGAATGTCTGGCAAAAAATAGTTAATTTCAATGCATGCCGTTCTGAAATCAATCGGCAAATTACTCAAAATGCTTAACGCGCCGAGAAAATCACTTTTTTCCCACAATGAATGCCTGGCAAAAAATAGTTAATTTCAATGCAAGCCGTTCTGAAACCAATCGGCAAATTACTCAAAATGCTTAACTCTCCGAGAAAATCACTTTTGTTCCACAATGAATGTCGGGCAAAAAATAGTAAATTTCAATGCAAGCCGTTCTGAAACCAATCGGCAAATTACTCAAAATGCTTAACTCGCCGAGAAAATCACTTTTGTTCCACAATGAATGCCTGGCAAAATAGAGTTGATTGTGATGCAAGCCGTTCTGAAACCAATCGGCAAATTACTCAAAATGCTTAACTCGCCGAGAAAATCACTTTTGTTCCACAATGAATGTGTGGCAAAAAATAGTTAATTGTGATGTAAGCCGTTCTGAAACCAATCGGCAAATTACTCAAAATGCTTAACTCGCCGCGAAAATCACTTTTTTCGCACAATGAATGCCTGGTAAAAATAGTAAATTTCAATGCAAACCGTTCTGAAACCAATCGGCAAATTACTCAAAATGCTTAACTCGCCGAGAAAATCACTTTTGTTCCACAATGAATGCCTGGCAAAATAGAGTTAATTGTGATGCAAGCCGTTCTGAAACCAATCGGCAAATTGCTCAAAATGCTTAACTCGCCGAGAAAATCACTTTTGTTCCACAATGAATGTCTGGCAAAAAATAGTAAATTTCAATGCATGCCGTTCTGAAACCAATCGGCAAATTACTCAAAATGCTTAACTTAACCGAGAAAATTACTTTTGTTCCACAATGAATGCCTGGCACAAAATAGTAAATTTCAATGCAAGCCGTTCTGAAACCAATCGGCAAATTACTCAAAATGCTTAACTCGCCGAGAAAATCACTTTTGTTCCACAATGAATGTGTGGCAAAAAATAGTTAATTGTGATGTAAGCCGCTCTGAAACCAATCGGCAAATTACTCAAAATGCTTAACTCGCCGCGAAAATCACTTTTTTCCCACAATGAATGCCTGGTAAAAATAGTAAATTTCAATGCAAACCGTTCTGAAACCAATCGGCAAATTACTCAAAATGCTTAACTCGCCGAGAAAATCACTTTTGTTCCACAATGAATGTCTGGCAAATAATAGTAGATTGCAATGCAAGCCGTTCTGAAACCAATCGGCAAATTACTCAAAATGCTTAACGCGCCGCGAAAATCACTTTTTTCCCACAATGAATGTCTGGCATAAAATAGTAAACTTTGATGCAAGCCGTTCTGAAACCAATCGGCAAATTGCTCAAAATGCTTAACTCTCCGAGAAAATCACTTTTGTTCCACAATGAATGTCTGGCAAAAAATAGTAAATTTCAATGCAAGTCGTTCTGAAACCAATCGGCAAATTACTCAAAATGTTTAACGCGCCGATAAAATCACTTTTTTCCCACAATGAATGTCTGGCAAAAAAGAGTTAACTTTGATGCAAGACGTTCTGAAACCAATCGGCAAATTACTCAAAATGCTTAACTCGCCGAGAAAATCACTTTAGTTCCACAATGAATGACTGGCAAAAAATAGTAAATTTCAATGCATGATGTTCTGAAACCAATCGGCAAATTACTCAAAATGCTTAACGCGCCGAGAAAATCACCTTTTTCCCACAATGAATGTCTGGCATAAAATAGTTAATTTTGATGCAAGACGTTCTGAAACCAATCGGCAAATTACTCAAAATGCTTAACTCGCCGAGAATATCACTTTTTTCCCACAATGAATGTCTGGCAAAAAATATAAATTTCAATGCAAGCCGTTCTGAAACCAATCGGCAAATTGCTCAAAATGCTTAACTCGCCGAGAAAATCACTTTTTTCCCACAATGAATGTCTGGCAAAAAATGTAAATTTCAATGCAAGCCGTTCTGAAACCAATCGGCAAATTACAAAAAATGATTAACTCGCCGAGAAAATCACTTTTGTTCCACAATGAATGTCTGGCAAAAAATAGTAAATTTCAATGCAAGCCGTTCTGAAACCAATCGGCAAATTAGTCAAAATGCTTAACGCTCCGATAAAATCACTTTTTCCCCACAATGAATGTCTGGCAAAAAATAGTTAACTTTGATGCAAGACGTTCTGAAACCAATCGGCAAATCACTCAAAATGCTTAACTCGCCGAGAAAATCACTTTTGTTCCACAATGAATGTGTGGCAAAAAATAGTTAATTGTGATGTAAGCCGTTCTGAAACCAATCGGCAAATTACTCAAAATGCTTAACTCGCCGCGAAAATCACTTTTTTCCCACAATGAATGCCTGGTAAAAATAGTAAATTTCAATGCAAACCGTTCTGAAACCAATCGGCAAATTACTCAAAATGCTTAACTCGCCGAGAAAATCACTTTTGTTCCACAATGAATGCCTGGCAAAATAGAGTTAATTGTGATGCAAGCCGTTCTGAAACCAATCGGCAAATTGCTCAAAATGCTTAACTCGCCGAGAAAATCACTTTTGTTCCACAATGAATGTCTGGCAAAAAATAGTAAATTTCAATGCATGCCGTTCTGAAACCAATCGGCAAATTACTCAAAATGCTTAACTTAACCGAGAAAATTACTTTTGTTCCACAATGAATGCCTGGCACAAAATAGTAAATTTCAATGCAAGCCGTTCTGAAACCAATCGGCAAATTACTCAAAATGCTTAACTCGCCGAGAAAATCACTTTTGTTCCACAATGAATGCCTGGCAAAATAGAGTTAATTGTGATGCAAGCCGTTCTGAAACCAATCGGCAAATTACTCAAAATGCTTAACCCGCCGAGAAAATCACTTTTGTTCCACAATGAATGTGTGGCAAAAAATAGTTAATTGTGATGTAAGCCGCTCTGAAACCAATCGGCAAATTACTCAAAATGCTTAACTCGCCGCGAAAATCACTTTTTTCCCACAATGAATGCCTGGTAAAAATAGTAAATTTCAATGCAAACCGTTCTGAAACCAATCGGCAAATTACTCAAAATGCTTAACTTAACCGAGAAAATCACTTTTGTTCCACAATGAATGCCTGGCACAAAATAGTAAATTTCAATGCAAGCCGTTCTGAAACCAATCGGCAAATTACTCAAAATGCTTAACACGCCGAGAAAAACACTTTTTTCCCACAATGAATGTCTGGCAAAAAATAGTTAATTTTGATGCAAGACGTTCTGAAACCAATCGGCAAATTACTCAATATGCTTAACTCGCCGAGAATATCACTTTTTTCCCACAATGAATGTCCGGCAAAAAATATAAATTTCAATGCAAGCCGTTCTGAAACCAATCGGCAAATTGCTCAAAATGCTTAACTCGCCGAGAAAATCACTTTTGTTCCACAATGAATGTCTGGCAAAAAATAGTAGATTGCAATGCAAGCCGTTCTGAAACCAATCGGCAAATTACTCAAAATGCTTAACGCGCCGCGAAAATCACTTTTTTCCCACAATGAATGTCTGGCAAAAAATAGTTAACTTTGATGCAAGACGTTCTGAAACCAATCGGCAAATCACTCAAAATGCTTAACTCGCCGAGAAAATCACTTTTGTTCCACAATGAATGTGTGGCAAAAAATAGTTAATTGTGATGTAAGCCGTTCTGAAACCAATCGGCAAATTACTCAAAATGCTTAACTCGCCGCGAAAATCACTTTTTTCCCACAATGAATGCCTGGTAAAAATAGTAAATTTCAATGCAAACCGTTCTGAAACCAATCGGCAAATTACTCAAAATGCTTAACTCGCCGAGAAAATCACTTTTGTTCCACAATGAATGCCTGGCAAAATAGAGTTAATTGTGATGCAAGCCGTTCTGAAACCAATCGGCAAATTGCTCAAAATGCTTAACTCGCCGAGAAAATCACTTTTGTTCCACAATGAATGTCTGGCAAAAAATAGTAAATTTCAATGCATGCCGTTCTGAAACCAATCGGCAAATTACTCAAAATGCTTAACTTAACCGAGAAAATTACTTTTGTTCCACAATGAATGCCTGGCACAAAATAGTAAATTTCAATGCAAGCCGTTCTGAAACCAATCGGCAAATTACTCAAAATGCTTAACTCGCCGAGAAAATCACTTTTGTTCCACAATGAATGCCTGGCAAAATAGAGTTAATTGTGATGCAAGCCGTTCTGAAACCAATCGGCAAATTACTCAAAATGCTTAACCCGCCGAGAAAATCACTTTTGTTCCACAATGAATGTGTGGCAAAAAATAGTTAATTGTGATGTAAGCCGCTCTGAAACCAATCGGCAAATTACTCAAAATGCTTAACTCGCCGCGAAAATCACTTTTTTCCCACAATGAATGCCTGGTAAAAATAGTAAATTTCAATGCAAACCGTTCTGAAACCAATCGGCAAATTACTCAAAATGCTTAACTTAACCGAGAAAATCACTTTTGTTCCACAATGAATGCCTGGCACAAAATAGTAAATTTCAATGCAAGCCGTTCTGAAACCAATCGGCAAATTACTCAAAATGCTTAACACGCCGAGAAAAACACTTTTTTCCCACAATGAATGTCTGGCAAAAAATAGTTAATTTTGATGCAAGACGTTCTGAAACCAATCGGCAAATTACTCAATATGCTTAACTCGCCGAGAATATCACTTTTTTCCCACAATGAATGTCCGGCAAAAAATATAAATTTCAATGCAAGCCGTTCTGAAACCAATCGGCAAATTGCTCAAAATGCTTAACTCGCCGAGAAAATCACTTTTGTTCCACAATGAATGTCTGGCAAAAAATAGTAGATTGCAATGCAAGCCGTTCTGAAACCAATCGGCAAATTACTCAAAATGCTTAACGCGCCGCGAAAATCACTTTTTTCCCACAATGAATGTCTGGCATAAAATAGTTAACTTTGATGCAAGCCGTTCTGAAACCAATCGGCAAATTGCTCAAAATGCTTAACTCTCCGAGAAAATCACTTTTGTTCCACAATGAATGTCTGGCAAAAAATAGTAAATTTCAATGCATGATGTTCTGAAACCAATCGGCAAATTACTCAAAATGCTTAACGCGCCGATAAAATCACTTTTTTCCCACAATGAATCTCTGGCATAAAATAGTTAATTTTGATGCAAGACGTTCTGAAACCAATCGGCAAATTACTCAAAATGCTTAACTCGCCGAGAATATCACTTTTTTCCCACAATGAATGTCTGGCAAAAAATATAAATTTCAATGCAAGCCGTTCTGAAACCAATCGGCAAATTGCTCAAAATGCTTAACTCGCCGAGAAAATCACTTTTTTCCCACAATGAATGTCTGGCAAAAAATGTAAATTTCAATGCAAGCCGTTCTGAAACCAATCGGCAAATTACAAAAAATGCTTAACTCGCCGAGAAAATCACTTTTGTTCCACAATGAATGTCTGGCAAAAAATAGTAAATTTCAATGCAAGCCGTTCTGAAACCAATCGGCAAATTAGTCAAAATGCTTAACGCTCCGATAAAATCACTTTTTTCCCCACAATGAATGTCTGGCAAAAAATAGTTAACTTTGATGCAAGACGTTCTGAAACAAATCGGCAAATCACTCAAAATGCTTAGCTCGCCGAGAAATTCACTTTTGTTCTACAATGAATGCCTGGCAAAAAGTAGTTAATTGTGATGCAAGCCGTTCTGAAACGATTCGGCAAATTACTCAAAATGCTTAACTCTCCGAGAAAATCACTTTTTTCCCACAATGAATGTCTGGCAAAAAATGTAAATTTCAATGCAAGCCGTTCTGAAACCAATCGGCAAATTACTCAAAATGCTTAACTTAACCGAGAAAATTACTTTTGTTCCACAATGAATGCCTGGCACAAAATAGTAAATTTCAATGCAAGCCGTTCTGAAACCAATCGGCAAATTACTCAAAATGCTTAACTCGCCGAGAAAATCACTTTTGTTCCACAATGATTGCCTGGCAAAATAGAGTTAATTGTGATGCAAGCCGTTCTGAAACCAATCGGCAAATTACTCAAAATGCTTAACTCGCCGAGAAAATCACTTTTGTTCCACAATGAATGTGTGGCAAAAAATAGTTAATTGTGATGTAAGCCGTTCTGAAACCAATCGGCAAATTACTCAAAATGCTTAACTCGCCGCGAAAATCACTTTTTTCCCACAATGAATGCCTGGTAAAAATAGTAAATTTCAATGCAAACCGTTCTGAAACCAATCGGCAAATTACTCAAAATGCTTAACTCGCCGAGAAAATCACTTTTGTTCCACAATGAATGCCTGGCAAAATAGAGTTAATTGTGATGCAAGCCGTTCTGAAACCAATCGGCAAATTACTCAAAATGCTTAACTCGCCGAGAAAATCACTTTTGTTCCACAATGAATGTGTGGCAAAAAATAGTTAATTGTGATGAAAGCCGTTCTGAAACCAATCGGCAAATTACTCAAAATGCTTAACTCGCCGAGAAAATCACTTTTGTTCCACAATGAATGTGTGGCAAAAAATAGTTAATTGTGATGTAAGCCGTTCTGAAACCAATCGGCAAATTACTCAAAATGCTTAACTCGCCGCGAAAATCACTTTTTTCCCACAATGAATGTCTGGCAAAAAATATAAATTTCAATGCAAGCCGTTCTGAAACCAATCGGCAAATTGCTCAAAATGCTTAACTCGCCGAGAAAATCACTTTTGTTCCACAATGAATGTCTGGCAAAAAATAGTAGATTGCAATGCAAGCCGTTCTGAAACCAATCGGCAAATTACTCAAAATGCTTAACGCGCCGCGAAAATCACTTTTTTCCCACAATGAATGTCTGGCATAAAATAGTTAACTTTGATGCAAGCCGTTCTGAAACCAATCGGCAAATTGCTCAAAATGCTTAACTCTCCGAGAAAATCACTTTTGTTCCACAATGAATGTCTGGCAAAAAATAGTAAATTTCAATGCAAGTCGTTCTGAAACCAATCGGCAAATTACTCAAAATACTTAACGCGCCGATAAAATCACTTTTTTCCCACAATGAATGTCTGGCAAAAAAGAGTTAACTTTGATGCAAGACGTTCTGAAACCAATCGGCAAATTACTCAAAATGCTTAACTCGCCGAGAAAATCACTTTAGTTCCACAATGAATGACTGGCAAAAAATAGTAAATTTCAATGCATGATGTTCTGAAACCAATCGGCAAATTACTCAAAATGCTTAACGCGCCGAGAAAATCACCTTTTTCCCACAATGAATGTCTGGCATAAAATAGTTAATTTTGATGCAAGACGTTCTGAAACCAATCGGCAAATTACTCAAAATGCTTAACTCGCCGAGAATATCACTTTTTTCCCACAATGAATGTCTGGCAAAAAATATAAATTTCAATGCAAGCCGTTCTGAAACCAATCGGCAAATTGCTCAAAATGCTTAACTCGCCGAGAAAATCACTTTTTTCCCACAATGAATGTCTGGCAAAAAATGTAAATTTCAATGCAAGCCGTTCTGAAACCAATCGGCAAATTACAAAAAATGCTTAACTCGCCGAGAAAATCACTTTTGTTCCACAATGAATGCCTGGCACAAAATAGTAGATTTCAATGCAAGCCGTTCTGAAACCAATCGGCAAATTACTCAAAATGCTTACCGCGCCGAGAAAATCACTTTTTTTCCACAATGTATGTCTGGCATAAAATATTTAACTTTGATGCAAGCCGTTCTGAAATCAATCGGCAAATCACTCAAAATGCTTAACTCGCCGAGAAAATCACTTTTGTTCCACAATGAATGCCTGGCACAAAATAGTTAATTTCAATGAAAGCCGTTCTGAAACCAATCGGCAAATTACTCAAAATGCTTAACTCGCCGAGAAAATCACTTTTGTTCCACAATGAATGTCTGGCAAAAAATAGTTAATTTCAATGCAAGCCGTACTGAAACCAATCGGCAAATTACTCAAAATGCTTAAATCGCCGAGAAAATCACTTTTGTTCCACAATGAATGTCTGGCAAAATATCGTTAATTTCAATGTAAGCCGTTCTGAAACCAATCGGCAAATTACTCAAAATGCTTAACTCGCCGAGAAAATCATTTTTGTTCCACAATGAATGTCTGGCAAAACATAGTAAATTTCAATGCGAGCCGTTCTGAAACCAATCGGCAAATTACTCAAAATGCTTAACGCGCCGAGAAAATCACTTTTGTTCCACCATGAATGCCTGGCGCAAAATAGTTAATTTCAATGCAAGACGTCTGAAAGCGATCGGCAAATTACTCAAAATGCTTAACTCGCCGAGAAAATCACTTTTGTTCCACAATGAATGCCTGGCACAAAATAGTTAATTTCAATGAAAGCCGTTCTGAAAGCAATCGGCAAATCACTCAAAATGCTTAGCTCGCCGAGAAAATCACTTTTGTTCTACAATGAATGCCTGGCAAAAAGTAGTTAATTGTGATGCAAGCCGTTCTGAAACCAATCGGCAAATTACTCAAAATGCTTAACTCTCCGAGAAAATCACTTTTTTCCCACAATGAATGTCTGGCAAAAAATGTAAATTTCAATGCAAGCCGTTCTGAAACCAATCGGCAAATTACTCAAAATGCTTAACTCGCCGAGAAAATCACTTTTGTTCCACAATGAATGTCTGGCAAAAAATAGTTAATTTTGATGCAAGCCGTTCTGAAACCAATCGGCAAATTACTCAAAATGCTTAACGCGCCGAGAAAATCACTTTCTTCCCACAATGAATGTCTGGCAAAAAATAGTTAATTTTGATGCAAGACGTTCGAAAATCAATCGGCAACTTACTCAAAATTCTTAACTCACCGAGAAATTCACTTTTGTTCCACAATGAATGTCTGGCAAAAAATAGTTAAATTCAATGCAAGCCGTTCTGAAACCAATCGGCAAATTACTCAAAATGCTTAACTCGCCGAGAATATCACTTTTTTCCCACAATGAATGTCTGGCAAAAAATAGTTAATTTCAATGCAAGCCGTTCTGAAAGCAATCGGCAAATTACTCAGAATGCTTAACTCGCCGAGAAAATCACTTTTGTTCTACAATGAATGCCTGGCAAAAAGTAGTTAATTAAAAGTAGCCGTTCTGAAACCAATCGGCAAATTACTCAAAATGCTTAACTCGCCGAGAAAATCACTTTTGTTCCACAATGAATGTGTGGCAAAAAATAGTTAATTGTGATGTAAGCCGTTCTGAAACCAATCGGCAAATTACTCAAAATGCTTAACTCGCCGCGAAAATCACTTTTTTCCCACAATGAATGTCTGGCAAAAAATATAAATTTCAATGCAAGCCGTTCTGAAACCAATCGGCAAATTGCTCAAAATGCTTAACTCGCCGAGAAAATCACTTTTGTTCCACAATGAATGTCTGGCAAAAAATAGTAGATTGCAATGCAAGCCGTTCTGAAACCAATCGGCAAATTACTCAAAATGCTTAACGCGCCGCGAAAATCACTTTTTTCCCACAATGAATGTCTGGCATAAAATAGTTAACTTTGATGCAAGCCGTTCTGAAACCAATCGGCAAATTGCTCAAAATGCTTAACTCTCCGAGAAAATCACTTTTGTTCCACAATGAATGTCTGGCAAAAAATAGTAAATTTCAATGCAAGTCGTTCTGAAACCAATCGGCAAATTACTCAAAATACTTAACGCGCCGATAAAATCACTTTTTTCCCACAATGAATGTCTGGCAAAAAAGAGTTAACTTTGATGCAAGACGTTCTGAAACCAATCGGCAAATTACTCAAAATGCTTAACTCGCCGAGAAAATCACTTTAGTTCCACAATGAATGACTGGCAAAAAATAGTAAATTTCAATGCATGATGTTCTGAAACCAATCGGCAAATTACTCAAAATGCTTAACGCGCCGAGAAAATCACCTTTTTCCCACAATGAATGTCTGGCATAAAATAGTTAATTTTGATGCAAGACGTTCTGAAACCAATCGGCAAATTACTCAAAATGCTTAACTCGCCGAGAATATCACTTTTTTCCCACAATGAATGTCTGGCAAAAAATATAAATTTCAATGCAAGCCGTTCTGAAACCAATCGGCAAATTGCTCAAAATGCTTAACTCGCCGAGAAAATCACTTTTTTCCCACAATGAATGTCTGGCAAAAAATGTAAATTTCAATGCAAGCCGTTCTGAAACCAATCGGCAAATTACAAAAAATGCTTAACTCGCCGAGAAAATCACTTTTGTTCCACAATGAATGCCTGGCACAAAATAGTAGATTTCAATGCAAGCCGTTCTGAAACCAATCGGCAAATTACTCAAAATGCTTACCGCGCCGAGAAAATCACTTTTTTTCCACAATGTATGTCTGGCATAAAATATTTAACTTTGATGCAAGCCGTTCTGAAATCAATCGGCAAATCACTCAAAATGCTTAACTCGCCGAGAAAATCACTTTTGTTCCACAATGAATGCCTGGCACAAAATAGTTAATTTCAATGAAAGCCGTTCTGAAACCAATCGGCAAATTACTCAAAATGCTTAACTCGCCGAGAAAATCACTTTTGTTCCACAATGAATGTCTGGCAAAAAATAGTTAATTTCAATGCAAGCCGTACTGAAACCAATCGGCAAATTACTCAAAATGCTTAAATTGACGAGAAAATCACTTTTGTTCCACAATGAATGTCTGGCAAAATATCGTTAATTTCAATGTAAGCCGTTCTGAAACCAATCGGCAAATTACTCAAAATGCTTAACTCGCCGAGAAAATCATTTTTGTTCCACAATGAATGTCTGGCAAAACATAGTAAATTTCAATGCGAGCCGTTCTGAAACCAATCGGCAAATTACTCAAAATGCTTAACGCGCCGAGAAAATCACTTTTGTTCCACCATGAATGCCTGGCGCAAAATAGTTAATTTCAATGCAAGACGTTCTGAAAGCGATCGGCAAATTACTCAAAATGCTTAACTCGCCGAGAAAATCACTTTTGTTCCACAATGAATGCCTGGCACAAAATAGTTAATTTCAATGAAAGCCGTTCTGAAAGCAATCGGCAAATCACTCAAAATGCTTAGCTCGCCGAGAAAATCACTTTTGTTCTACAATGAATGCCTGGCAAAAAGTAGTTAATTGTGATGCAAGCCGTTCTGAAACCAATCGGCAAATTACTCAAAATGCTTAACTCTCCGAGAAAATCACTTTTTTCCCACAATGAATGTCTGGCAAAAAATGTAAATTTCAATGCAAGCCGTTCTGAAACCAATCGGCAAATTACTCAAAATGCTTAACTCGCCGAGAAAATCACTTTTGTTCCACAATGAATGTCTGGCAAAAAATAGTTAATTTTGATGCAAGCCGTTCTGAAACCAATCGGCAAATTACTCAAAATGCTTAACGCGCCGAGAAAATCACTTTCTTCCCACAATGAATGTCTGGCAAAAAATAGTTAATTTTGATGCAAGACGTTCGAAAATCAATCGGCAACTTACTCAAAATTCTTAACTCACCGAGAAATTCACTTTTGTTCCACAATGAATGTCTGGCAAAAAATAGTTAAATTCAATGCAAGCCGTTCTGAAACCAATCGGCAAATTACTCAAAATGCTTAACTCTCCGAGAAAATCACTTTTTTCCCACAATGAATGTCTGGCAAAAAATGTAAATTTCAATGCAAGCCGTTCTGAAACCAATCGGCAAATTACTCAAAATGCTTAACTCGCCGAGAAAATCACTTTTGTTCCACAATGAATGTCTGGCAAAAAATAGTTAATTTTGATGCAAGCCGTTCTGAAACCAATCGGCAAATTACTCAAAATGCTTAACGCGCCGAGAAAATCACTTTCTTCCCACAATGAATGTCTGGCAAAAAATAGTTAATTTTGATGCAAGACGTTCGAAAATCAATCGGCAACTTACTCAAAATTCTTAACTCACCGAGAAATTCACTTTTGTTCCACAATGAATGTCTGGCAAAAAATAGTTAAATTCAATGCAAGCCGTTCTGAAACCAATCGGCAAATTACTCAAAATGCTTAACTCGCCGAGAATATCACTTTTTTCCCACAATGAATGTCTGGCAAAAAATAGTTAATTTCAATGCAAGCCGTTCTGAAAGCAATCGGCAAATTACTCAGAATGCTTAACTCGCCGAGAAAATCACTTTTGTTCTACAATGAATGCCTGGCAAAAAGTAGTTAATTAAAAGTAGCCGTTCTGAAACCAATCGGCAAATTACTCAAAATGCTTAACTCGCCGAGAAAATCACTTTTGTTCCACAATGAATGTGTGGCAAAAAATAGTTAATTGTGATGTAAGCCGTTCTGAAACCAATCGGCAAATTACTCAAAATGCTTAACTCGCCGCGAAAATCACTTTTTTCCCACAATGAATGTCTGGCAAAAAATATAAATTTCAATGCAAGCCGTTCTGAAACCAATCGGCAAATTGCTCAAAATGCTTAACTCGCCGAGAAAATCACTTTTGTTCCACAATGAATGTCTGGCAAAAAATAGTAGATTGCAATGCAAGCCGTTCTGAAACCAATCGGCAAATTACTCAAAATGCTTAACGCGCCGCGAAAATCACTTTTTTCCCACAATGAATGTCTGGCATAAAATAGTTAACTTTGATGCAAGCCGTTCTGAAACCAATCGGCAAATTGCTCAAAATGCTTAACTCTCCGAGAAAATCACTTTTGTTCCACAATGAATGTCTGGCAAAAAATAGTAAATTTCAATGCAAGTCGTTCTGAAACCAATCGGCAAATTACTCAAAATACTTAACGCGCCGATAAAATCACTTTTTTCCCACAATGAATGTCTGGCAAAAAAGAGTTAACTTTGATGCAAGACGTTCTGAAACCAATCGGCAAATTACTCAAAATGCTTAACTCGCCGAGAAAATCACTTTAGTTCCACAATGAATGACTGGCAAAAAATAGTAAATTTCAATGCATGATGTTCTGAAACCAATCGGCAAATTACTCAAAATGCTTAACGCGCCGAGAAAATCACCTTTTTCCCACAATGAATGTCTGGCATAAAATAGTTAATTTTGATGCAAGACGTTCTGAAACCAATCGGCAAATTACTCAAAATGCTTAACTCGCCGAGAATATCACTTTTTTCCCACAATGAATGTCTGGCAAAAAATATAAATTTCAATGCAAGCCGTTCTGAAACCAATCGGCAAATTGCTCAAAATGCTTAACTCGCCGAGAAAATCACTTTTTTCCCACAATGAATGTCTGGCAAAAAATGTAAATTTCAATGCAAGCCGTTCTGAAACCAATCGGCAAATTACAAAAAATGCTTAACTCGCCGAGAAAATCACTTTTGTTCCACAATGAATGCCTGGCACAAAATAGTAGATTTCAATGCAAGCCGTTCTGAAACCAATCGGCAAATTACTCAAAATGCTTACCGCGCCGAGAAAATCACTTTTTTTCCACAATGTATGTCTGGCATAAAATATTTAACTTTGATGCAAGCCGTTCTGAAATCAATCGGCAAATCACTCAAAATGCTTAACTCGCCGAGAAAATCACTTTTGTTCCACAATGAATGCCTGGCACAAAATAGTTAATTTCAATGAAAGCCGTTCTGAAACCAATCGGCAAATTACTCAAAATGCTTAACTCGCCGAGAAAATCACTTTTGTTCCACAATGAATGTCTGGCAAAAAATAGTTAATTTCAATGCAAGCCGTACTGAAACCAATCGGCAAATTACTCAAAATGCTTAAATCGCCGAGAAAATCACTTTTGTTCCACAATGAATGTCTGGCAAAATATCGTTAATTTCAATGTAAGCCGTTCTGAAACCAATCGGCAAATTACTCAAAATGCTTAACTCGCCGAGAAAATCATTTTTGTTCCACAATGAATGTCTGGCAAAACATAGTAAATTTCAATGCGAGCCGTTCTGAAACCAATCGGCAAATTACTCAAAATGCTTAACGCGCCGAGAAAATCACTTTTGTTCCACCATGAATGCCTGGCGCAAAATAGTTAATTTCAATGCAAGACGTTCTGAAAGCGATCGGCAAATTACTCAAAATGCTTAACTCGCCGAGAAAATCACTTTTGTTCCACAATGAATGCCTGGCACAAAATAGTTAATTTCAATGAAAGCCGTTCTGAAAGCAATCGGCAAATCACTCAAAATGCTTAGCTCGCCGAGAAAATCACTTTTGTTCTACAATGAATGCCTGGCAAAAAGTAGTTAATTGTGATGCAAGCCGTTCTGAAACCAATCGGCAAATTACTCAAAATGCTTAACTCTCCGAGAAAATCACTTTTTTCCCACAATGAATGTCTGGCAAAAAATGTAAATTTCAATGCAAGCCGTTCTGAAACCAATCGGCAAATTACTCAAAATGCTTAACTCGCCGAGAAAATCACTTTTGTTCCACAATGAATGTCTGGCAAAAAATAGTTAATTTTGATGCAAGCCGTTCTGAAACCAATCGGCAAATTACTCAAAATGCTTAACGCGCCGAGAAAATCACTTTCTTCCCACAATGAATGTCTGGCAAAAAATAGTTAATTTTGATGCAAGACGTTCGAAAATCAATCGGCAACTTACTCAAAATTCTTAACTCACCGAGAAATTCACTTTTGTTCCACAATGAATGTCTGGCAAAAAATAGTTAAATTCAATGCAAGCCGTTCTGAAACCAATCGGCAAATTACTCAAAATGCTTAACTCGCCGAGAATATCACTTTTTTCCCACAATGAATGTCTGGCAAAAAATAGTTAATTTCAATGCAAGCCGTTCTGAAAGCAATCGGCAAATTACTCAGAATGCTTAACTCGCCGAGAAAATCACTTTTGTTCTACAATGAATGCCTGGCAAAAAGTAGTTAATTAAAAGTAGCCGTTCTGAAACCAATCGGCAAATTACTCAAAATGCTTAACTCTCCGAGAAAATCACTTTTTTCCCACAATGAATGTCTGGCAAAAAATGTAAATTTCAATGCAAGCCGTTCTGAAACCAATCGGCAAATTACTCAAAATGCTTAACTCGCCGAGAAAATCAGTTTTGTTCCACAATGAATGTCTGGCAAAAAATAGTTAATTTTGATGCAAGACGTTCTGAAACCAATCGGCAAATGACTCAAAATGCTTAACGCGCCGAGAAAATCACTTTTTTCCCACAATGAATGTCTGGCAAAAAATAGTTAATTTTGATGCAAGACGTTCTAAAATCAATCGGCAACTTACTCAAAATGCTTAACTCGCCGAGAAATTCACTTTTGTTCCACAATGAATGTCTGGCAAAAAATAGTTAAATTCAATGCAAGCCGTTCTGAAACCAATCGGCAAATTACTCAAAATGCTTAACTCGCCGAGAAAATCACTTTAGTTCCACAATGAATGCCTGGCAATAAATAGTAAATTTCAATGCATGCCGTTCTGAAACCAATCGGCAAATTACTCAAAATGCTTAACGCGCCGAGAAAATCACTTTTTTCCCACAATGAATGTCTGGCAAAAAATAGTTAATTTTGATGCAAGACGTTCTGAAACCAATCGGCAAATGACTCAAAATGCTTCACTCGCCGAGAATATCACTTTTTTCCCACAATGCATGTCTGGCAAAAAATAGTTAATTTCAATGCAAGCCGTTCTGAAAGCAATCGGCAAATTACTCAAAATGCTTAACTCGCCGAGAAAATCACTTTTGTTCGACAATGAATGCCTGGCAAAAAGTAGTTAATTGTGATGCAAGCCGTTCTGAAACCGATCGGAAAATTACTCAAAATGCTTAATTCGCCGAGAAAATCACTTTTTCCCCACAATGAATGTCTGGCAAAAAATATAAATTTAAATGCAAGCCGTTCTGAAACCATTCGGCAAATTACTCAAAATGCTTAACTCCCCGAGAAAATCACTTTTGTTCCACAATAAATGTCTGGCAAAAAAATTTACTTTCAATGCAAGCCGTTCTGAAACCAATCGGCAAATTACTCAAAATGCTTAACGCGCCGAGAAAATCACTTTTTTCCCATAATGAATGTCTGGCAAAAAATAGTTAATTGTGATGCAAGCCGTTCTGAAAACAATCGGCAAATTACTCAAAATGCATAACTCGCCGAGAAAATCATTTTTGTTCCACAATGAATGTCTGGCAAAACATAGTTAATTTAAATGCAAGCCGTTCTGAAACCAATCGGCAAATTACTCAAAATGCTTAACGCGCCGAGAAAATCACTGTTTTCCCACAATGATTGCCTGGCAAAAAATAGATAATTGTGATGCAAGCCGTTCTGAAACCAATCGGCAAATTACTCAAAATGCTTAACTCGCCGAGAAAATCACTTTTGTTCCACAATGAATGTCTGGCAAAAAATAGTTAATTTCAATGCAAGCCGTACTGAAACCAATCGGCAAATTACTCAAAATGCTTAACTCGCCGAGAAAATCACTTTTGTTCCACAATGAATGCCTGGCAAAAAAAGTTAATTTCAATGAAAGCCGTTCTGAAAGCAATCGGCAAATTACTCAAAATGCTTAACTCGCCGAGAAAATCACTTTTGTTCTACAATGAATGCCTGGCAAAAAGTAATTAATTGTGATGCAAGCCGTTCTGAAACCAATCGGCAAATTACTCAAAATGCTTAACTCTCCGAGAAAATCACTTTTTTCCCACAATGAATGTCTGGCAAAAAATGTAAATCTCAATGCAAGCCGTTCTGAAACCAATCGGCAAATTACTCAAAATGCTTAACTCGCCGAGAAAATCACTTTTGTTCCACAATGAATGTCTGGCAAAAAATAGTTAATTTCAATGCAAGCCGTTCTGAAACCAATCGGCAAATTACTCAAAATGCTTAACGCGCCGAGAAAATCACTTTTTTCCCACAATGAATGTCTGGCAAAAAATAGTTAATTTTGATGCAAGACGTTCTAAAATCAATCGGCAACTTACTCAAAATGCTTAACTCGCCGAGAAAATCACTTTTTTCCCACAATGAATGTCTGGCAAAAAATAGTTAATTTTGATGCAAGACGTTCTGAAACCAATCGGCAAATTACTCAAAATGCTTCACTCGCCGAGAATATCACTTTTTTCCCACAATGAATGTCTGGCAAAAAATAGTTAATTTCAATGCAAGCCGTTCTGAAAGCAATCGGCAAATTACTCAAAATGCTTAACTCGCCGAGAAAATCACTTTTGTTCTACAATGAATGCCTGGCAAAAAGTAGTAAATTTCAATGCATGCCGTTCTGAAACCAATCGGCAAATTACTCAAAATGCTTAACTTAACCGAGAAAATCACTTTTGTTCCACAATGAATGCCTGGCACAAAATAGTAAATTTCAATGCAAGCCGTTCTGAAACCAATCGGCAAATTACTCAAAATGCTTAACACGCCGAGATAAGCACTTTTTTCCCACAATGAATGTCTGCCAAAAAATAGTTAATTTTGATGCAAGACGTTCTGAAACCAATCGGCAAATTACTCAATATGCTTAACTCGCCGAGAATATCACTTTTTTCCCACAATGAATGTCTGGCAAAAAATATAAATTTCAATGCAAGCCGTTCTGAAACCAATCGGCAAATTGCTCAAAATGCTTAACTCGCCGAGAAAATCACTTTTGTTCCACAATGAATGTCTGGCAAAAAATAGTAGATTGCAATGCAAGCCGTTCTGAAACCAATCGGCAAATTACTCAAAATGCTTAACGCGCCGCGAAAATCACTTTTTTCCCACAATGAATGTCTGGCATAAAATAGTTAACTTTGATGCAAGACGTTCTGAAACCAATCGGCAAATTACTCAAAATGCTTAACTCGCCGATAAAATCACTTTAGTTCCACAATGAATGACTGGCAAAAAATAGTAAATTTCAATGCATGATGTTCTGAAACCAATCGGCAAATTACTCAAAATGCTTAACGCGCCGAGAAAATCACCTTTTTCCCACGATGAATGTCTGGCATAAAATAGTTAATTTTGATGCAAGACGTTCTGAAACCAATCGGCAAATTACTCAAAATGCTTAACTCGCCGAGAATATCACTTTTTTCCCACAATGAATGTCTGGCAAAAAATATAAATTTCAATGCAAGCCGTTCTGAAACCAATCGGCAAATTGCTCAAAATGCTTAACTCGCCGAGAAAATCACTTTTTTCCCACAATGAATGTCTGGCAAAAAATGTAAATTTCAATGCAAGCCGTTCTGAAACCAATCGGCAAATTACAAAAAATGCTTAACTCGCCGAGAAAATCACTTTTGTTCCACAATGAATGCCTGGCACAAAATAGTAGATTTCAATGCAAGCCGTTCTGAAACCAATCGGCAAATTGCTCAAAATGATTAACTCGCCGAGAAAATCACTTTTGTTCCACAATGAATGCCTGACACAAAATAGTAGATTTCAATGCAAGCCGTTCTGAAACCAATCGGCAAATTGCTCAAAATGATTAACTCGCCGAGAAAATCACTTTTGTTCCACAATGAATGCCTGGCAAAAAATAGTAAATTTCAATGCAAGCCGTTCTGAAACCGATCGGCAAATTACTCAAAATGCTTAACTCGCCGAGAAAATCACTTTTGTTCCACAATGAATGCCTGGCAAAAAATAGTTAATTGTGATGCAAGCCGTTCTGAAACCAATCGGCAAATTACTCGAAATGCTTAACTCGCCGAGAAAATCACTTTTTTCCCACAATGAATCTCTGGCAAAAAATAGTTAATTTTGATGCAAGCCGTTCTGAAACCAATCGGCAGATTACTCAAAATGCTTAACTCGCCGAGAAAATCACTTTTGTTCCACAATGAATGCCTGGCAAAAAATAGTTAATTGTGATGCAAGCCGTTCTGAAACCAATCGGCAAATTACTCGAAATGCTTAACTCGCAGAGAAAATCACTGTTGTTCCACAATGAATGCCTGGCAAAAAATAGTTAATTGTGATGCAAGCCGTTCGGAAACCAATCGGCACATTATTCAAAATGCATAACTCGCCGAGAAAATCACTTTTTTCCCACAGTGAATGTCTGGCAAAAAATAGTTAATTTTGATGCAAGACGCTCTGAAAACAATCGGCAAATTAATCAATATGCTTAACTCTCCGAGAAAATCACTTTTGTTCCACAATGAATGTCTGGCAAAAAATAGTTAATTTCAATGCAAACCGTTCTGAAACCAATCGGCAAATTACTCAAAATGCTTACCGCGCCGAGAAAATCACTTGTGTTCCACAATGAATTTGTGGCAAAAAATAGTAAATTGTGATGCAAGCCGTTCTGAAACCAATCGGCAAATTACTCAAAATGCTTAACTCGCCGAAAAAATCACTTTTTTCGCACAATGAATGTCTGGCAAAAAATAGTAAATTTCAATGCAAGCCGTTCTGAAACCAATCGGCAAATTGCTCAAAATGCTTAACTCTCCGAGAAAATCACTTTTGTTCCACAATGAATGTCTGGCAAAAAATAGTAAATTTCAATGCAAGTCGTTCTGAAACCAATCGGCAAATTACTCAAAATGCTTAACGCGCCGATAAAATCACTTTTTTCCCACAATGAATTTCTGGCAAAAAAGAGTTAACTTTGATGCAAGACGTTCTGAAACCAATCGGCAAATTACTCAAAATGCTTAACTCGCCGAGAAAATCACTTTAGTTCCACAATGAATGACTGGCAAAAAATAGTAAATTTCAATGCATGATGTTCTGAAACCAATCGGCAAATTACTCAAAATGCTTAACGCGCCGAGAAAATCACCTTTTTCCCACAATGAATGTCTGGCATAAAATAGTTAATTTTGATGCAAGACGTTCTGAAACCAATCGGCAAATTACTCAAAATGCTTAACTCGCCGAGAATATCACTTTTTTCCCACAATGAATGTCTGGCAAAAAATATAAATTTCAATGCAAGCCGTTCTGAAACCAATCGGCAAATTGCTCAAAATGCTTAACTCGCCGAGAAAATCACTTTTTTCCCACAATGAATGTCTGGCAAAAAATGTAAATTTCAATGCAAGCCGTTCTGAAACCAATCGGCAAATTACAAAAAATGATTAACTCGCCGAGAAAATCACTTTTGTTCCACAATGAATGTCTGGCAAAAAATAGTAAATTTCAATGCAAGCCGTTCTGAAACCAATCGGCAAATTAGTCAAAATGCTTAACGCTCCGATAAAATCACTTTTTTCCCCACAATGAATGTCTGGCAAAAAATAGTTAACTTTGATGCAAGACGTTCTGAAACCAATCGGCAAATCACTCAAAATGCTTAGCTCGCCGAGAAAATCACTTTTGTTCTACAATGAATGCCTGGCAAAAAGTAGTTAATTGTGATGCAAGCCGTTCTGAAACGATTCGGCAAATTACTCAAAATGCTTAACTCTCCGAGAAAATCACTTTTTTCCCACAATGAATGTCTGGCAAAACATGTAAATTTCAATGCAAGCCGTTCTGAAACCAATCGGCAAATTACTCAAAATGCTTAACTTAACCGAGAAAATTACTTTTGTTTCACAATGAATGCCTGGCACAAAATAGTAAATTTCAATGCAAGCCGTTCTGAAACCAATCGGCAAATTACTCAAAATGCTAAACTCGCCGAGAAAATCACTTTTGTTCCACAATGAATGCCTGGCAAAATAGAGTTAATTGTGATGCAAGCCGTTCTGAAACCAATCGGCAAATTACTCAAAATGCTTAACTCGCCGAGAAAATCACTTTTGTTCCACAATGAATGTGTGGCAAAAAATAGTTAATTGTGATGTAAGCCGTTCTGAAACCAATCGGCAAATTACTCAAAATGCTTAACTCGCCGCGAAAATCACTTTTTTCCCACAATGAATGTCTGGCAAAAAATGTAAATCTCAATGCAAGCCGTTCTGAAACCAATCGGCAAATTACTCAAAATGCTTAACTCGCCGAGAAAATCACTTTTGTTCCACAATGAATGTCTGGCAAAAAATAGTTAATTTCAATGCAAGCCGTTCTGAAACCAATCGGCAAATTACTCAAAATGCTTAACGCGCCGAGAAAATCACTTTTTTCCCACAATGAATGTCTGGCAAAAAATAGTTAATTTTGATGCAAGACGTTCTAAAATCAATCGGCAACTTACTCAAAATGCTTAACTCGCCGAGAAAATCACTTTTTTCCCACAATGAATGTCTGGCAAAAAATAGTTAATTTTGATGCAAGACGTTCTGAAACCAATCGGCAAATTACTCAAAATGTTTCACTCGCCGAGAATATCACTTTTTTCCAACAATGAATGCCTGGCAAAAAATAGTTAATTTCAATGCAAGCCGTTCTGAAACCAATCGGCAAATTACTCAAAATGCTTAACTCTCCGAGAAAATCACTTTTGTTCCACAATGAATGTCGGGCAAAAAATAGTAAATTTCAATGCAAGCCGTTCTGAAACCAATCGGCAAATTACTCAAAATGCTTAACTCGCCGAGAAAATCACTTTTGTTCCACAATGAATGCCTGGCAAAATAGAGTTAATTGTGATGCAAGCCGTTCTGAAACCAATCGGCAACTTACTCAAAATGCTTAACTCGCCGAGAAAATTACTTTTGTTCCACAATGAATGTGTGGCAAAAAATAGTTAATTGTGATGTAAGCCGTTCTGAAACCAATCGGCAAATTACTCAAAATGCTTAACTCGCCGCGAAAATCACTTTTTTCCCACAATGAATGCCTGGTAAAAATAGTAAATTTCAATGCAAACCGTTCTGAAACCAATCGGCAAATTACTCAAAATGCTTAACTCGCCGAGAAAATCACTTTTGTTCCACAATGAATGCCTGGCAAAATAGAGTTAATTGTGATGCAAGCCGTTCTGAAACCAATCGGCAAATTGCTCAAAATGCTTAACTCGCCGAGAAAATCACTTTTGTTCCACAATGAATGTCTGGCAAAAAATAGTAAATTTCAATGCATGCCGTTCTGAAACCAATCGGCAAATTACTCAAAATGCTTAACTTAACCGAGAAAATTACTTTTGTTCCACAATGAATGCCTGGCACAAAATAGTAAATTTCAATGCAAGCCGTTCTGAAACCAATCGGCAAATTACTCAAAATGCTTAACTCGCCGAGAAAATCACTTTTGTTCCACAATGAATGCCTGGCAAAATAGAGTTAATTGTGATGCAAGCCGTTCTGAAACCAATCGGCAAATTACTCAAAATGCTTAACCCGCCGAGAAAATCACTTTTGTTCCACAATGAATGTGTGGCAAAAAATAGTTAATTGTGATGTAAGCCGCTCTGAAACCAATCGGCAAATTACTCAAAATGCTTAACTCGCCGCGAAAATCACTTTTTTCCCACAATGAATGCCTGGTAAAAATAGTAAATTTCAATGCAAACCGTTCTGAAACCAATCGGCAAATTACTCAAAATGCTTAACTTAACCGAGAAAATCACTTTTGTTCCACAATGAATGCCTGGCACAAAATAGTAAATTTCAATGCAAGCCGTTCTGAAACCAATCGGCAAATTACTCAAAATGCTTAACACGCCGAGAATATCACTTTTTTCCCACAATGAATGTCCGGCAAAAAATATAAATTTCAATGCAAGCCGTTCTGAAACCAATCGGCAAATTGCTCAAAATGCTTAACTCTCCGAGAAAATCACTTTTGTTCCACAATGAATGTCCGGCAAAAAATAGTAAATTTCAATGCAAGCCGTTCTGAAACCAATCGGCAAATTAGTCAAAATGCTTAACGCTCCGATAAAATCACTTTTTTCCCCACAATGAATGTCTGGCAAAAAATAGTTAACTTTGATGCAAGACGTTCTGAAACCAACCGGCAAATCACTCAAAATGCTTAGCTCGCCGAGAAAATCACTTTTGTTCTACAATGAATGCCTGGCAAAAAGTAGTTAATTGTGATGCAAGCCGTTCTGAAACGATTCGGCAAATTACTCAAAATGCTTAACTCTCCGAGAAAATCACTTTTTTCCCACAATGAATGTCTGGCAAAAAATGCAAATTTCAATGCAAGCCGTTCTGAAACCAATCGGCAAATTACTCAAAATGCTTAACTTAACCGAGAAAATTACTTTTGTTCCACAATGAATGCCTGGCACAAAATAGTAAATTTCAATGCAAGCCGTTCTGAAACCAATCGGCAAATTACTCAAAATGCTTAACTCGCCGAGAAAATCACTTTTGTTCCACAATGAATGCCTGGCAAAATAGAGTTAATTGTGATGCAAGCCGTTCTGAAACCAATCGGCAAATTACTCAAAATGCTTAACTCGCCGAGAAAATAACTTTTGTTCCACAATGAATGTGTGGCAAAAAATAGTTAATTGTGATGTAAGCCGTTCTGAAACCAATCGGCAAATTACTCAAAATGCTTAACTCGCCGCGAAAATCACTTTTTTCCCACAATGAATGCCTGGTAAAAATAGTAAATTTCAATGCAAACCGTTCTGAAACCAATCGGCAAATTACTCAAAATGCTTAACTCGCCGAGAAAATCACTTTTGTTCCACAATGAATGCCTGGCAAAATAGAGTTAATTGTGATGCAAGCCGTTCTGAAACCAATCGGCAAATTACTCAAAATGCTTAACTCGCCGAGAAAATCACTTTTGTTCCACAATGAATGTGTGGCAAAAAATAGTTAATTGTGATGTAAGCCGTTCTGAAACCAATCGGCAAATTGCTCAAAATGCTTAACTCGCCGAGAAAATCACTTTTGTTCCACAATGAATGTGTGGCAAAAAATAGTTAATTGTGATGTAAGCCGTTCTGAAACCAATCGGCAAATTACTCAAAATGCTTAACTCGCCGCGAAAATCACTTTTTTCCCACAATGAATGTCTGGCAAAAAATATAAATTTCAATGCAAGCCGTTCTGAAACCAATCGGCAAATTGCTCAAAATGCTTAACTCGCCGAGAAAATCACTTTTGTTCCACAATGAATGTCTGGCAAAAAATAGTAGATTGCAATGCAAGCCGTTCTGAAACCAATCGGCAAATTACTCAAAATGCTTAACGCGCCGCGAAAATCACTTTTTTCCCACAATGAATGTCTGGCATAAAATAGTTAACTTTGATGCAAGCCGTTCTGAAACCAATCGGCAAATTGCTCAAAATGCTTAACTCTCCGAGAAAATCACTTTTGTTCCACAATGAATGTCTGGCAAAAAATAGTAAATTTCAATGCAAGTCGTTCTGAAACCAATCGGCAAATTACTCAAAATACTTAACGCGCCGATAAAATCACTTTTTTCCCACAATGAATGTCTGGCAAAAAAGAGTTAACTTTGATGCAAGACGTTCTGAAACCAATCGGCAAATTACTCAAAATGCTTAACTCGCCGAGAAAATCACTTTAGTTCCACAATGAATGACTGGCAAAAAATAGTAAATTTCAATGCATGATGTTCTGAAACCAATCGGCAAATTACTCAAAATGCTTAACGCGCCGAGAAAATCACCTTTTTCCCACAATGAATGTCTGGCATAAAATAGTTAATTTTGATGCAAGACGTTCTGAAACCAATCGGCAAATTACTCAAAATGCTTAACTCGCCGAGAATATCACTTTTTTCCCACAATGAATGTCTGGCAAAAAATATAAATTTCAATGCAAGCCGTTCTGAAACCAATCGGCAAATTGCTCAAAATGCTTAACTCGCCGAGAAAATCACTTTTTTCCCACAATGAATGTCTGGCAAAAAATGTAAATTTCAATGCAAGCCGTTCTGAAACCAATCGGCAAATTACAAAAAATGCTGAACTCGCCGACAAAATCACTTTTGTTCCACAATGAATGCCTGGCACAAAATAGTAGATTTCAATGCAAGCCGTACTGAAACCAATCGGCAAATTACTCAAAATGCTTACCGCGCCGAGAAAATCACTTTTTTTCCACAATGTATGTCTGGCATAAAATATTTAACTTTGATGCAAGCCGTTCTGAAACCAATCGGCAAATCACTCAAAATGCTTAACTCGCCGAGAAAATCACTTTTGTTCCACAATGAATGCCTGGCACAAAATAGTTAATTTCAATGAAAGCCGTTCTGAAACCAATCGGCAAATTACTCAAAATGCTTAACTCGCCGAGAAAATCACTTTTGTTCCACAATGAATGTCTGGCAAAAAATAGTTAATTTCAATGCAAGCCGTACTGAAACCAATCGGCAAATTAGTCAAAATGCTTAAATCGCCGAGAAAATCACTTTTGTTCCACAATGAATGTCTGGCAAAACATAGTAAATTTCAATGCGAGCCGTTCTGAAACCAATCGGCAAATTACTCAAAATGCTTAACGCGCCGAGAAAATCACTTTTGTTCCACCATGAATGCCTGGCGCAAAATAGTTAATTTCAATGCAAGACGTTCTGAAAGCGATCGGCAAATTACTCAAAATGCTTAACTCGCCGAGAAAATCACTTTTGTTCCACAATGAATGCCTGGCACAAAATAGTTAATTTCAATGAAAGCCGTTCTGAAAGCAATCGGCAAATCACTCAAAATGCTTAGCTCGCCGAGAAAATCACTTTTGTTCTACAACGAATGCCTGGCAAAAAGTAGTTAATTGTGATGCAAGCCGTTCTGAAACCAATCGGCAAATTACTCAAAATGCTTAACTCTCCGAGAAAATCACTTTTTTCCCACAATGAATGTCTGGCAAAAAATGTAAATTTCAATGCAAGCCGTTCTGAAACCAATCGGCAAATTACTCAAAATGCTTAACTCGCCGAGAAAATCACTTTTGTTCCACAATGAATGTCTGGCAAAAAATAGTTAATTTTGATGCAAGCCGTTCTGAAACCAATCGGCAAATTACTCAAAATGCTTAACGCGCCGAGAAAATCACTTTCTTCCCACAATGAATGTCTGGCAAAAAATAGTTAATTTTGATGCAAGACGTTCGGAAATCAATCGGCAACTTACTCAAAATTCTTAACTCACCGAGAAATTCACTTTTGTTCCACAATGAATGTCTGGCAAAAAATAGTTAAATTCAATGCAAGCCGTTCTGAAACCAATCGGCAAATTACTCAAAATGCTTAACTCGCCGAGAATATCACTTTTTTCCCACAATGAATGTCTGGCAAAAAATAGTTAATTTCAATGCAAGCCGTTCTGAAAGCAATCGGCAAATTACTCAAAATGCTTAACTCGCCGAGAAAATCACTTTTGTTCTACAATGAATGCCAGGCAAAAAGTAGTTAATTGTGATGCAAGCCGTTCTGAAACCAATCGGCAAATTACTCAAAATGCTTAACTCTCCGAGAAAATCACTTTTTCCCCACAATGAATGTCTGGCAAAAAATATAAATTTAAATGCAAGCCGTTCTGAAAACAATCGGCAAATCACTCAAAATGCATTAACTCGCCGAGAAAATCATTTTTGTTCCACAATGAATGTCTGGCAAAACATAGTTAATTTCAATGCAAGCCGGTCTGAAACCAATCGACAAATTACTCTAAATGCTTAACGCGCCGAGAAAATCACTGTTTTCCCACAATGAATGCCTGGCAAAAAATAGATAATTGTGATGCAAGCCGTTCTGAAACCAATCGGCAAATTACTCAAAATGCTTAACTCGCCGAGAAAATCACTTTTGTTCCACAATGAATGTCTGGCAAAAAATAGTTAATTTCAATGCAAGCCGTACTTAAACCAATCGGCAAATTACTCAAAATGCTTAACTCGCCGAGAAAATCACTTTTGTTCCACAATGAATGTCTGGCAAAAAATCGTTAATTTCAATGCAAGCCGTTCTGAAACCAATCGGCAAATTACTCAAAATGCTTAACTCGCCGAGAAAATCATTTTTGTTCCACAATGAATGTCTGGCAAAACATAGTAAATTTCAATGCGAGCCGTTCTGAAAGCGATCGGCAAATTACTCAAAATGCTTAACTCGCCGAGAAAATCACTTTTGTTCCACAATGAATGCCTGGCACAAAATAGTTAATTTCAATGAAAGCCGTTCTGAAAGCAATCGGCAAATTACTCAAAATGCTTAACTCGCCGAGAAAATCACTTTTGTTCTACAATGAATGCTTGGCAAAAAGTAGTTAATTAAAAGTAGCCGTTCTGAAACCAATCGGCAAATTACTCAAAATACTTAACTCGCCGAGAAAATCACTTTTTTCCCACAATGAATGTCTGGCAAAAAATGTAAATTTCAATGCAAGCCGTTCTGAAACCAATCGGCAAATTACTCTAAATGCTTAACTCGCCGAGAAAATCAGTTTTGTTCCACAATGAATGTCTGGCAAAAAATAGTTAATTTCAATGCAAGCCGTTCTGAAACCAATCGGCAAATTACTCAAAATGCTTAACGCGCCGAGAAAATCACTTTCTTCCCACAATGAATGTCTGGCAAAAAATAGTTAATTTTGATGCAAGACGTTCGAAAATCAATCGGCAACTTACTCAAAATTCTTAACTCACCGAGAAATTCACTTTTGTTCCACAATGAATGTCTGGCAAAAAATAGTTAAATTCAATGCAAGCCGTTCTGAAACCAATCGGCAAATTACTCAAAATGCTTAACTCGCCGAGAATATCACTTTTTTCCCACAATGAATGTCTGGCAAAAAATAGTTAATTTCAATGCAAGCCGTTCTGAAAGCAATCGGCAAATTACTCAAAATGCTTAACTCGCCGAGAAAATCACTTTTGTTCTACAATGAATGCCAGGCAAAAAGTAGTTAATTGTGATGCAAGCCGTTCTGAAACCAATCGGCAAATTACTCAAAATGCTTAACTCTCCGAGAAAATCACTTTTTCCCCACAATGAATGTCTGGCAAAAAATATAAATTTAAATGCAAGCCGTTCTGAAAACAATCGGCAAATCACTCAAAATGCATTAACTCGCCGAGAAAATCATTTTTGTTCCACAATGAATGTCTGGCAAAACATAGTTAATTTCAATGCAAGCCGGTCTGAAACCAATCGGCAAATTACTCTAAATGCTTAACGCGCCGAGAAAATTACTGTTTTCCCACAATGAATGCCTGGCAAAAAATAGATAATTGTGATGCAAGCCGTTCTGAAACCAATCGGCAAATTACTCAAAATGCTTAACTCGCCGAGAAAATCACTTTTGTTCCACAATGAATGTCTGGCAAAAAATAGTTAATTTCAATGCAAGCCGTACTGAAACCAATCGGCAAATTACTCAAAATGCTTAACTCGCCGAGAAAATCACTTTTGTTCCACAATGAATGTCTGGCAAAAAATCGTTAATTTCAATGCAAGCCGTTCTGAAACCAATCGGCAAATTACTCAAAATGCTTAACTCGCCGAGAAAATCATTTTTGTTCCACAATGAATGTCTGGCAAAACATAGTAAATTTCAATGCGAGCCGTTCTGAAAGCGATCGGCAAATTACTCAAAATGCTTAACTCGCCGAGAAAATCACTTTTGTTCCACAATGAATGCCTGGCACAAAATAGTTAATTTCAATGAAAGCCGTTCTGAAAGCAATCGGCAAATTACTCAAAATGCTTAACTCGCCGAGAAAATCACTTTTGTTCTACAATGAATGCCTGGCAAAAAGTAGTTAATTAAAAGTAGCCGTTCTGAAACCAATCGGCAAATTACTCAAAATGCTTAACTCTCCGAGAAAATCACTTTTTTCCCACAATGAATGTCTGGCAAAAAATGTAAATTTCAATGCAAGCCGTTCTGAAACCAATCGGCAAATTACTCAAAATGCTTAACTCGCCGAGAAAATCAGTTTTGTTCCACAATGAATGTCTGGCAAAAAATAGTTAATTTCAATGCAAGCCGTTCTGAAACCAATCGGCAAATTACTCAAAATGCTTAACGCGCCGAGAAAATCACTTTTTTCCCACAATGAATGTCTGGCAAAAAATAGTTAATTTTGATGCAAGACGTTCTAAAATCAATCGGCAACTTACTCAAAATGCTTAACTCGCCGAGAAATTCACTTTTGTTCCACAATGAATGTCTGGCAAAAAATAGTTAAATTCAATGCAAGCCGTTCTGAAACCAATCGGCAAATTACTCAAAATGCTTAACTCGCCGAGAAAATCACTTTAGTTCCACAATGAATGCCTGGCAATAAATAGTAAATTTCAATGCATGCCGTTCTGAAACCAATCGGCAAATTACTCAAAATGCTTAACGCGCCGAGAAAATCACTTTTTTCCCACAATGAATGTCTGGCAAAAAATAGTTAATTTTGATGCAAGACGTTCTGAAACCAATCGGCAAATGACTCAAAATGCTTCACTCGCCGAGAATATCACTTTTTTCCCACAATGCATGTCTGGCAAAAAATAGTTAATTTCAATGCAAGCCGTTCTGAAAGCAATCGGCAAATTACTCAAAATGCTTAACTCGCCGAGAAAATCACTTTTGTTCTACAATGAATGCCTGGCAAAAAGTAGTTAATTGTGATGCAAGCCGTTCTGAAACCGATCGGAAAATTACTCAAAATGCTTAATTCGCCGAGAAAATCACTTTTTCCCCACAATGAATGTCTGGCAAAAAATATAAATTTAAATGCAAGCCGTTCTGAAACCATTCGGCAAATTACTCAAAATGCTTAACTCCCCGAGAAAATCACTTTTGTTCCACAATAAATGTCTGGCAAAAAAATTTACTTTCAATGCAAGCCGTTCTGAAACCAATCGGCAAATTACTCAAAATGCTTAACGCGCCGAGAAAATCACTTTTTCCCCATAATGAATGTCTGGCAAAAAATAGTTAATTGTGATGCAAGCCGTTCTGAAAACAATCGGCAAATTACTCAAAATGCATAACTCGCCGAGAAAATCATTTTTGTTCCACAATGAATGTCTGGCAAAACATAGTTAATTTAAATGCAAGCCGTTCTGAAACCAATCGGCAAATTACTCAAAATGCTTAACTCGCCGAGAAAATCACTTTTGTTCCACAATGAATGTCTGGCAAAAAATAGTTAATTTCAATGCAAGCCGTACTGAAACCAATCGGCAAATTACTCAAAATGCTTAACTCGCCGAGAAAATCACTTTTGTTCCACAATGAATGCCTGGCAAAAAAAGTTAATTTCAATGAAAGCCGTTCTGAAAGCAATCGGCAAATTACTCAAAATGCTTAACTCGCCGAGAATATCACTTTTGTTCTACAATGAATGCCTGGCAAAAAGTAGTTAATTGTGATGCAAGCCGTTCTGAAACCAATCGGCAAATTACTCAAAATGCTTAACTCGCCGAGAAAATCACTTTTGTTCCAAAATGAATGCCAGGCAAAAAATTGTTAATTGTGATGCAAGCCGTTCTGAAACCAATCGGCAAATTACTCAAAATGCTTAACGCGCCGAGAAATCACTTTTTCCCACAATGAATCTCTGGCAAAAAATAGTTAATTTTGATGCAAGACGTTCTGAAACCGATCGGCAAATTACTCAAAATGCTTAACTCGCCGAGAATATCACTTTTTTCCCACAATGAATGTCTGGCAAAAAATATAAATTTCAATGCAAGCCGTTCTGAAACCAATCGGCAAATTGCTCAAAATGCTTAACTCGCCGAGAAAATCACTTTTTTCCCACAATGAATGTCTGGCAAAAAATGTAAATTTCAATGCAAGCCGTTCTGAAACCAATCGGCAAATTACTCAAAATGCTTAACGCGCCGAGAAATCACTTTTTTCCCACAATGAATCTCTGGCAAAAAATAGTTAATTTTGATGCAAGACGTTCTGAAACCGATCGGCAAATTACTCAAAATGCTTAACTCGCCGAGAATATCACTTTTTTCCCACAATGAATGTCTGGCAAAAAATATAAATTTCAATGCAAGCCGTTCTGAAACCAATCGGCAAATTACTCAAAATGCTTAACGCGCCGAGAAAATCACTTTTTCCCCATAATGAATGTCTGGCAAAAAATAGTTAATTGTGATGCAAGCCGTTCTGAAAACAATCGGCAAATTACTCAAAATGCATAACTCGCCGAGAAAATCATTTTTGTTCCACAATGAATGTCTGGCAAAACATAGTTAATTTAAATGCAAGCCGTTCTGAAACCAATCGGCAAATTACTCAAAATGCTTAACGCGCCGAGAAAATCACTGTTTTCCCACAATGATTGCCTGGCAAAAAATAGATAATTGTGATGCAAGCCGTTCTGAAACCAATCGGCAAATTACTCAAAATGCTTAACTCGCCGAGAAAATCACTTTTGTTCCACAATGAATGTCTGGCAAAAAATAGTTAATTTCAATGCAAGCCGTACTGAAACCAATCGGCAAATTGCTCAAAATGATTAACTCGCCGAGAAAATCACTTTTGTTCCACAATGAATGCCTGGCAAAAAATAGTAAATTTCAATGCAAGCCGTTCTGAAACCGATCGGCAAATTACTCAAAATGCTTAACTCGCCGAGAAAATCACTTTTGTTCCACAATGAATGCCTGGCAAAAAATAGTTAATTGTGATGCAAGCCGTTCTGAAACCAATCGGCAAATTACTCGAAATGCTTAACTCGCCGAGAAAATCACTTTTTTCCCACAATGAATCTCTGGCAAAAAATAGTTAATTTTGATGCAAGCCGTTCTGAAACCAATCGGCAGATTACTCAAAATGCTTAACTCGCCGAGAAAATCACTTTTGTTCCACAATGAATGCCTGGCAAAAAGTAGTTAATTGTGATGCAAGCCGTTCTGAAACCAATCGGCAAATTACTCAAAATGCTTAACTCGCCGAGAAAATCACTTTTGTTCCAAAATGAATGCCAGGCAAAAAATTGTTAATTGTGATGCAAGCCGTTCTGAAACCAATCGGCAAATTACTCAAAATGCTTAACGCGCCGAGAAATCACTTTTTTCCCACAATGAATCTCTGGCAAAAAATAGTTAATTTTGATGCAAGACGTTCTGAAACCGATCGGCAAATTACTCAAAATGCTTAACTCGCCGAGAATATCACTTTTTTCCCACAATGAATGTCTGGCAAAAAATATAAATTTCAATGCAAGCCGTTCTGAAACCAATCGGCAAATTGCTCAAAATGCTTAACTCGCCGAGAAAATCACTTTTTTCCCACAATGAATGTCTGGCAAAAAATGTAAATTTCAATGCAAGCCGTTCTGAAACCAATCGGCAAATTACAAAAAATGCTTAACTCGCCGAGAAAATCACTTTTGTTCCACAATGAATGCCTGGCACAAAATAGTAGATTTCAATGCAAGCCGTTCTGAAACCAATCGGCAAATTGCTCAAAATGATTAACTCGCCGAGAAAATCACTTTTGTTCCACAATGAATGCCTGACACAAAATAGCAGATTTCAATGCAAGCCGTTCTGAAACCAATCGGCAAATTGCTCAAAATGATTAACTCGCCGAGAAAATCACTTTTGTTCCACAATGAATGCCTGGCAAAAAATAGTAAATTTCAATGCAAGCCGTTCTGAAACCGATCGGCAAATTACTCAAAATGCTTAACTCGCCGAGAAAATCACTTTTGTTCCACAATGAATGCCTGGCAAAAAATAGTTAATTGTGATGCAAGCCGTTCTGAAACCAATCGGCAAATTACTCGAAATGCTTAACTCGCCGAGAAAATCACTTTTTTCCCACAATGAATCTCTGGCAAAAAATAGTTAATTTTGATGCAAGCCGTTCTGAAACCAATCGGCAGATTACTCAAAATGCTTAACTCGCCGAGAAAATCACTTTTGTTCCACAATGAATGCCTGGCAAAAAATAGTTAATTGTGATGCAAGCCGTTCTGAAACCAATCGGCAAATTACTCGAAATGCTTAACTCGCAGAGAAAATCACTGTTGTTCCACAATGAATGCCTGGCAAAAAATATTTAATTGTAATGCAAGCCGTTCTGAAACCAATCGGCACATTACTCAAAATGCATAACTCGCCGAGAAAATCACTTTTTTCCCACAGTGAATGTCTGGCAAAAAATAGTTAATTTTGATGCAAGACGTTCTGAAAACAATCGGCAAATTAATCAATATGCTTAACTCTCCGAGAAAATCATTTTGTTCCACAATGAATGTCTGGCAAAAAATAGTTAATTTCAATGCAAACCGTTCTGAAACCAATCGGCAAATTACTCAAAATGCTTACCGCGCCGAGAAAATCACTTGTGTTCCACAATGAATTTGTGGCAAAAAATAGTAAATTGTGATGCAAGCCGTTCTGAAACCAATCGGCAAATTACTCAAAATGCTTAACTCGCCGAGAAAATCACTTTTTTCGCACAATGAATGTCTGGCAAAAAATAGTAAATTTCAATGCAAGCCGTTCTGAAACCAATCAGCAAATTACTCAAAATGCTTAACTCGCCGAGAAAATCACTTTTGTTCCAAAATGAATGCCAGGCAAAAAATTGTTAATTGTGATGCAAGCCGTTCTGAAACCAATCGGCAAATTACTCAAAATGCTTAACGCGCCGAGAAATCACTTTTTTCCCACAATGAATCTCTGGCAAAAAATAGTTAATTTTGATGCAAGACGTTCTGAAACCAATCGGCAAATTACTCAAAATGCTTAACTCGCCGAGAAAATCACTTTTTTCCCACAATGAATGTCTGGCAGAAAATGTAAATTTCAATGCAAGCCGTTCTGAAACCAATCGGCAAATTACTCAAAATGCTTAACTCTCCGAGAGATTCACTTTTGTTCCACAATGAATGTCTGGCAAAAAATAGTTAATTTCAATGCAAGCCGTTCTGAAACCAATCGGCAAATTACTCAAAATGCTTAACTCGCCGAGAAAATTACTTTTTTCCCACATTGAATGTCTGGCAAAAAATAGTAAATTTCAATGCAAGCCGTTCTGAAAGCAATCGCCAAATTACTCAGAATGCTTAACTCGCCGAGAAAATTACTTTTTTCCCACAATGAATGTCTGGCAAAAAATAGTTAATTTCAATGCAAGCCGTTCTGAAACAAATCGGCAAATTACTGAAAATGCTTACCGCGCCGAGAAAATCACTTTTGTTCCACAATGAATTTCTGGCAAAAAATAATAAATTGTGATGCAAGCCGTTCTGAAACCCCTCGTCAAATTACTCAAAATGCTTCACTCCCCGAGAATATCACTTTTTTTCCAAAATGAATGGCTGGCAAAAAATAGTTCATTTTGATGCAAGACGTTCTGAAACCAATCGGCAAATTACTCAAAATGCTTAACTCGCCGAGAAATCACTTTTGTTCCACAATGAATGCCTGGCAAAAAATAGTTAATTGTGATGAAAGCCGTTCTGAAACCAATCGGCAAATTACTCGAAATGCTTAACGCGCCTAGAGAATCACTTTTTTCCCACAATGAATGTCTGGCAAAAAATAGTTAATTTTGATGCAAGACGTTCTGAAACCAATCGGCAAATTACTCAAAATGCTTAACTCGCCGAGAAAATTACTTTTTTTCCACAATCAATGTCTGGCAAAAAATAGTAAATTTCAATGCAAGCCGTTCTGAAACCAATCGGCAAATTACTCAAAATGCATAACTCGCCGAGAAATTCACTTTTTTTCCAAAATGGATGGCTGGCAAAAAATAGTTAATTGTGATGCAAGCCGTTCTGAAACCAATCGGCATATTACTCAAAATGCTTAACTCGCCGAGTAAATCACCTTTTTCCCACAATTAATGTCTGGCAAAAAATAGTAAATGTCAATGCAAGCCGTTCTGAAACCAATCGGCAAATTGCTCAAAATGCTTAACACGCCAAGAAAATCACTTTTGTTCCACAATGAATGCCTGGCAAAAAATAGAAAATTTCAATGCAAGCCGTTCTGAAACCGATCGGCAAATTACTCAAAATGCTTAACTCGCCGAGAAAATCACTTTTGTTCCACAATGAATGCCTGGCAAAAAATAGTTAATTGTGATGCATGCCGTTCTGAAACCAATCGGCAAATTACTGAAAATGCTTAAATCGCAGAGAAAATCACTTTTTTCCCACAATGAATGCCTGGCAAAAAATAGTTAATTGTGATGCAAGCCGTTCTGAAACCAATCGGCAAATTACTCGAAATGCTTAACTCGCCGAGAAAATCACTTTTTTCCCACAATGAATCTCTGGAAAAAATAGTTAATTTTGATGCAAGCCGTTCTGAAACCAATCGGCAGATTACTCAAAATGCTTAACTCGCAGAGAAAATCACTGTTGTTCCACAATGAATGCCTGGCAAAAAATAGTTAATTGTGATGCAAGCCGTTCTGAAACCAATCGGCACATTACTCAAAATGCATAACTCGCCGAGAAAATCACTTTTGTTCCACAATGAATGTCTGGCAAAAAATAGTTAATTTCAATGCAAGCCGTTCTGAAACCAATCGGCAAATTACTCAAAATGCATAACTCGCCGAGAAATTCACTTTTTTTCCAAAATGGATGGCTGGCAAAAAATAGTTAATTGTGATGCAAGCCGTTCTGAAACCAATCGGCATATTACTCAAAATGCTTAACTCGCCGAGTAAATCACCTTTTTCCCACAATTAATGTCTGGCAAAAAATAGTAAATGTCAATGCAAGCCGTTCTGAAACCAATCGGCAAATTGCTCAAAATGCTTAACACGCCAAGAAAATCACTTTTGTTCCACAATGAATGCCTGGCAAAAAATAGTAAATTTCAATGCAAGCCGTTCTGAAACCGATCGGCAAATTACTCAAAATGCTTAACTCGCCGAGAAAATCACTTTTGTTCCACAATGAATGCCTGGCAAAAAATAGTTAATTGTGATGCATGCCGTTCTGAAACCAATCGGCAAATTACTCAAAATGCTTAAATCGCAGAGAAAATCACTTTTTTCCCACAATGAATGCCTGGCAAAAAATAGTTAATTGTGATGCAAGCCGTTCTGAAACCAATCGGCAAATTACTCGAAATGCTTAACTCGCCGAGAAAATCACTTTTTTCCCACAATGAATCTCTGGAAAAAATAGTTAATTTTGATGCAAGCCGTTCTGAAACCAATCGGCAGATTACTCAAAATGCTTAACTCGCAGAGAAAATCACTGTTGTTCCACAATGAATGCCTGGCAAAAAATAGTTAATTGTGATGCAAGCCGTTCTGAAACCAATCGGCACATTACTCAAAATGCATAACTCGCCGAGAAAATCACTTTTGTTCCACAATGAATGTCTGGCAAAAAATAGTTAATTTCAATGCAAGCCGTTCTGAAACCAATCGGCAAATTACTCAAAATGCTTACCGCGCCGAGAAAATCACTTGTGTTCCACAATGAATTTGTGGCAAAAAATAGTAAATTGTGATGCAAGCCGTTCTGAAAGCAATCGGCAAATTACTCAAAATGCTTAACTCGCCGAGAAAATCACTTTTTTCGCACAATGAATGTCTGGCAAAAAATAGTAAATTTCAATGCAAGCCGTTCTGAAACCAATCAGCAAATTACTCAAAAATGCTTAACTCGCCGAGAAAATCACTTTTGTTCCAAAATGAATGCCAGGCAAAAAATTGTTAATTGTGATGCAAGCCGTTCTGAAACCAATCGGTAAATTACTCAAAATGCTTAACGCGCCGAGAAAATCACTTTTTTCCCACAATGAATCTCTGGCAAAAAATAGTTAATTTTGATGCAAGACGTTCTGAAACCAATCGGCAAATTACTCAAAATGCTTAACTCGCCGAGAAAATCACTTTTTTCCCACAATGAATGTCTGGCAGAAAATGTAAATTTCAATGCAAGCCGTTCTGAAACCAATCGGCAAATTACTCAAAATGCTTAACTCTCCGAGAGAATCACTTTTGTTCCACAATGAATGTCTGGCAAAAAATAGTTAATTTCAATGCAAGCCGTTCTGAAAGCAATCGGCAAATTACTCAAAATGCTTAACTCGCCGAGAAAATTACTTTTTTCCCACAATGAATGTCTGGCAAAAAATAGTAAATTTCAATGCAAGCCGTTCTGAAAGCAATCGGCAAATTACTCAGAATGCTCAACTCGCCGAGAAAATCACTTTTGTTCCACAATGAATGTCTGGCAAAAAATAGTTAATTGTGATGCAAGCCGTTCTGAAACCAATCGGCAAATTACTCAAAATGCTTTACTCGCCGAGAAAATCACCTTTTTCACAAATGAATGTCTGGCAAAAAATAGTAAATTTTATTGCAAGCCGTTCTGAAAGCAATCGGCAAATTACTAAAATGCTTAACTCGCCGAGAAAATCACTTTTGTTCCACAATGAATGGCAAAAAATAGTAAATTTCAATGCGAGCCGTTCTGAAACCAATCGGCAAATTACTCAAAATGCTTAACTCGCCGAGAAAATCACTTTTTTCCCCACAATGAATGTCTGGCACAAAATGTAAATTTCAATGCAAGCCGTTCTGAAACCAATCGGCAAATTACTCAAAATGCATAACGCGCCGAGAAAATCACTTTTTTCCCACAATGAATGCCTGGCAAAAAATAGTGAATTTTGATGCAAGACGTTTTGAAACCAATCGGCAAATTACTCAAAATGCTTAACTCTCCGAGAAAATCACTTTTGTTCCACAATGAATGTCTGGCAAAAAATAGTTCATTTCAATGCAAGCCGTTCTGAAACCAGTCGGCAAATTACTCAAAATGCTTACCGCGCCGAGAAAATCACTTTTGTTCCACAATGAATTTCTGGCAAAAAATAATAAATTGTGATGCAAGCCGTTCTGAAACCAATCGGCAAATTACTCAAAATGCTTAACTCGCCGAGAAAATCACTTTTTTCCCACAATGAATGTCTGGCAAAAAATAGTAAATTTCAATGCAAGCCGTTATGAAACCAATCAGCAAATTACTCAAAATGCTTAACTCGCCGAGAAAATCACTTTTGTTCCAAAATGAATGCCAGGCAAAAAATAGTTCATTGTGATGCAAGCCGTTCTGAAACCAATCGGCAAATTACTCAAAATGCTTAACGCGCCGAGAAAATCACTTTTTTCCCACAATGAATCTCTGGCAAAAAATAGTTAATTTTGATGCAAGACGTTCTGACACCAATCGGCAAATTACTCAAAATGCTTAACTCGCCGAGAAAATCACTTTTTTCCCACAATGAATGTCTGGCAGAAATTGTAAATTTCAATGCAAGCCGTTCTGAAAGCAATCGGCAAATTACTCAGAATGCTTAACTCGCCGAGAAAATTATTTTTTTCCCACAATGAATGTCTGGCAAAAAATAGTAAATTTCAATGCAAGCCGCTCTGAAAGCAATCGGCAAATTACTCAGAATCCTCAACTCGCCGAGAAAATCACTTTTGTTCCACAATGAATGCCGGGCAAAAAATAGTTAATTGTGATGCAAGCCGTTCTGAAACCAATCGGCAAATTACTCAAAATGCTTTACTCGCCGAGAAAATCACCTTTTTCCCACAATGAATGTCTGGCAAAAAATAGTAAATTTCAATGCAAGCCGTTCTGAAAGCCATCGGCAAATTACTCAAAATGCTTAACTCGCCGAGAAAATCACTTTTTTCCCACAATGAATGCCTGGCAAAAAATAGTGAAGTTTGATGCAAGACGTTTTGAAACCAATCGGCAAATTACTCAAAATGCTTAACTCTCCGAGAAAATCACTTTTGTTCCACAATGAATGTCTGGCAAAAAATAGTTAATTTCAATGCAAGCCGTTCTGAAACCAGTCGGCAAATTACTCAAAATGCTTACCGCGCCGAGAAAATCACTTTTGTTCCACAATGAATTTCTGGCAAAAAATAATAAATTGTGATGCAAGCCGTTCTGAAACCAATCGGCAAATTACTCAAAATGCTTAACTCGCCGAGAAAATCACTTTTTTCCCACAACGAATGTCTGGCAAAAAATAGTAAATTTCAATGCAAGCCGTTCTGAAACCAATCAGCAAATTACTCAAAATGCTTAACTCGCCGAGAAAATCACTTTTGTTCCAAAATGAATGCCAGGCAAAAAATAGTTCATTGTGATGCAAGCCGTTCTGAAACCAATCGGCAAATTACTCAAAATGCTTAACGCGCCGAGAAAATCACTTTTTTCCCACAATGAATCTCTGGCAAAAAATAGTTAATTGTGATGCAAGCCGTTCTGAAACCAATCGGCAAATTACTCAAAATGCTTTACTCGCCGAGAAAATCACTTTTTTCCCACAATGAATGTCTGGCAAAAAATAGTAAATTTCAATGCAAGCCGTTCTGAAAGCCATCGGCAAATTACTCAAAATGCTTAACGCGCCGAGAAAATCACTTTTTTCCCACAATGAATCTCTGGCAAAAAATAGTAAATTGTGATGCAAGCCGTTCTGAAACCAATCGGCAAATTACTCAAAATGCTTAACGCGCCGAGAAAATCACTTTTTTCCCACAATGAATCTCTGGCAAAAAATAGTTAATTTTGATGCAAGACGTTCTGACACCAATCGGCAAATTACTCAAAATGCTTCACTCTCCGAGTAAATCACTTTTGTTCCACAATGAATGTCTGGCAGAAAATAGTTAATTTCAATGCAAGCCGTTCTGAAAGCAATCGGCAAATTACTCAGAATGCTTAACTCGCCGAGAAAATTATTTTTTTCCCACAATGAAGGTCTGGCAAAAAATAGTAAATTTCAATGCAAGCCGTTCTGAAAGCAATCGGCAAATTACTCAGAATCCTCAACTCGCCGAGAAAATCATTTTTGTTCCACAATGAATGCCTGGCAAAAAATAGTGAATTTCGATGCAAGCCGTTCTGAAACCAATCCGCAAATTACTCAAAATGCTTACCTCTCCGAGTAAATCACTTTTGTTCCACAATGAATGTCTGGCAAAAAATAGTTAATTTCAATGCAAGCCGTTCTGAAACAAATCGGCAAATTACTGAAAATGCTTATCGCGCCGAGAAAATCACTTTTGTTCCACAATGAATGTCTGGCAGAAAATAGTTAATTTCAATGCAAGCCGTTCTGAAAGCAATCGGCAAATTACTCAGAATGCTTAACTCGCCGAGAAAATTATTTTTTTCCCACAATGAAGGTCTGGCAAAAAATAGTAAATGTCAATGCAAGCCGTTCTGAAACCAATAGGCAAATTGCTCAAAATGCTTAACACGCCAAGAAAATCACTTTTGTTCCACAATGAATGCCTGGCAAAAAATAGTAAATTTCAATGCAAGCCGTTCTGAAACCGATCGGCAAATTACTCAAAATGCTTAACTCGCCGAGAAAATCACTTTTGTTCCACAATGAATGCCTGGCAAAAAATACTTAATTGTGATGCATGCCGTTCTGAAACCAATCGGCAAATTACTCAAAATGCTTAAATCGCAGAGAAAATCACTTTTTTCCCACAATGAATGCCTGGCAAAAAATAGTTAATTTTGATGCAAGCCGTTCTGAAACCAATCGGCAGATTACTCAAAATGCTTAACTCGCAGAGAAAATCACTGTTGTTCCACAATGAATGCCTGGCAAAAAATAGTTAATTGTGATGCAAGCCGTTCTGAAACCAATCGGCACATTACTCAAAATGCATAACTCGCCGAGAAAATCACTTTTGTTCCACAATGAATGTCTGGCAAAAAATAGTTAATTTCAATGCAAGCCGTTCTGAAACCAATCGGCAAATTACTCAAAATGCTTACCGCGCCGAGAAAATCACTTGTGTTCCACAATGAATTTGTGGCAAAAAATAGTAAATTGTGATGCAAGCCGTTCTGAAAGCAATCGGCAAATTACTCAAAATGCTTAACTCGCCGAGAAAATCACTTTTTTCGCACAATGAATGTCTGGCACAAAATAGTAAATTTCAATGCAAGCCGTTCTGAAACCAATCAGCAAATTACTCAAAAATGCTTAACTCGCCGAGAAAATCACTTTTGTTCCAAAATGAATGCCAGGCAAAAAATTGTTAATTGTGATGCAAGCCGTTCTGAAACCAATCGGCAAATTACTCAAAATGCTTAACGCGCCGAGAAAATCACTTTTTTCCCACAATGAATCTCTGGCAAAAAATAGTTAATTTCAATGCAAGCCGTTCTGAAACAAATCGGCAAATTACTGAAAATGCTTATCGCGCCGAGAAAATCACTTTTGTTCCACAATGAATTTCTGGCAAAAAATAGTAAATTGTGATGCAAGCCGTTCTGAAAGGAATCGGCAAATTACTAAAAATGCTTAACTCGCCGAGTAAATCACCTTTTTCCCACAATTAATGTCTGGCAAAAAATAGTAAATGTCAATGCAAGCCGTTCTGAAACCAATTGGCAAATTGCTCAAAATGCTTAACACGCCAAGAAAATCACTTTTGTTCCACAATGAATGCCTGGCAAAAAATAGTAAATTTCAATGCAAGCCGTTCTGAAACCGATCGGCAAATTACTCAAAATGCTTAACTCGCCGAGAAAATCACTTTTGTTCCACAATGAATGCCTGGCAAAAAATAGTTAATTGTGATGCATGCCGTTCTGAAACCAATCGGCAAATTACTCAAAATGCTTAAATCGCAGAGAAAATCACTTTTTTCCCACAATGAATGCCTGGCAAAAAATAGTTAATTTTGATGCAAGCCGTTCTGAAACCAATCGGCAGATTACTCAAAATGCTTAACTCGCAGAGAAAATCACTGTTGTTCCACAATGAATGCCTGGCAAAAAATAGTTAATTGTGATGCAAGCCGTTCTGAAACCAATCGGCACATTACTCAAAATGCATAACTCTCCGAGAAAATCACTTTTGTTCCACAATGAATGTCTGGCAAAAAATAGTTAATTTCAATGCAAGCCGTTCTGAAACCAATCGGCAAATTACTCAAAATGCTTACCGCGCCGAGAAAATCACTTGTGTTCCACAATGAATTTGTGGCAAAAAATAGTAAATTGTGATGCAAGCCGTTCTGAAACCAATCAGCAAATTACTCAAAAATGCTTAACTCGCCGAGAAAATCACTTTTGTTCCAAAATGAATGCCAGGCAAAAAATTGTTAATTGTGATGCAAGCCGTTCTGAAACCAATCGGCAAATTACTCAAAATGCTTAACGCGCCGAGAAAATCACTTTTTTCCCACAAAGAATCTCTGGCAAAAAATAGCTAATTTCAATGCAAGCCGTTCTGAAACAAATCGGCAAATTATTGAAAATGCTTATCGCGCCGAGAAAATCACTTTTGTTCCACAATGAATTTCTGGCAAAAAATAGTAAATTGTGATGCAAGCCGTTCTGAAAGGAATCGGCAAATTACTCAAAATGCTTAACTCGCCGAGTAAATCACCTTTTTCCCACAATTAATGTCTGGCAAAAAATAGTAAATGTCAATGCAAGCCGTTCTGAAACCAATCGGCAAATTGCTCAAAATGCTTAACACGCCAAGAAAATCACTTTTGTTCCACAATGAATGCCTGGCAAAAAATAGTAAATTTCAATGCAAGCCGTTCTGAAACCGATCGGCAAATTACTCAAAATGCTTAACTCGCCGAGAAAATCACTTTTGTTCCACAATGAATGCCTGGCAAAAAATAGTTAATTGTGATGCATGCCGTTCTGAAACCAATCGGCAAATTACTCAAAATGCTTAAATCGCAGAGAAAATCACTTTTTTCCCACAATGAATGCCTGGCAAAAAATAGTTAATTTTGATGCAAGCCGTTCTGAAACCAATCGGCAGATTACTCAAAATGCTTAACTCGCAGAGAAAATCACTGTTGTTCCACAATGAATGCCTGGCAAAAAATAGTTAATTGTGATGCAAGCCGTTCTGAAACCAATCGGCACATTACTCAAAATGCATAACTCGCCGAGAAAATCACTTTTGTTCCACAATGAATGTCTGGCAAAAAATAGTTAATTTCAATGCAAGCCGTTCTGAAACCAATCGGCAAATTACTCAAAATGCTTACCGCGCCGAGAAAATCACTTGTGTTCCACAATGAATTTGTGGCAAAAAATAGTAAATTGTGATGCAAGCCGTTCTGAAAGCAATCGGCAAATTACTCAAAATGCTTAACTCGCCGAGAAAATCACTTTTTTCGCACAATGAATGTCTGGCAAAAAATAGTAAATTTCAATGCAAGCCGTTCTGAAACCAATCAGCAAATTATTCAAAAATGCTTAACTCGCCGAGAAAATCACTTTTGTTCCAAAATGAATGCCAGGCAAAAAATTGTTAATTGTGATGCAAGCCGTTCTGAAACCAATCGGCAAATTACTCAAAATGCTTAACGCGCCGAGAAAATCACTTTTTTCCCACAATGAATCTCTGGCAAAAAATAGTTAATTTTGATGCAAGACGTTCTGAAACCAATCGGCAAATTACTCAAAATGCTTAACTCGCCGAGAAAATCACTTTTCTCCCACAATGAATGTCTGGCAGAAAATGTAAATTTCAATGCAAGCCGTTCTGAAACCAATCGGCAAATTACTCAAAATGCTTAACTCTCCGAGAGAATCACTTTTGTTCCACAATGAATGTCTGGCAAAAAATAGTTAATTTCAATGCAAGCCGTTCTGAAAGCAATCGGCAAATTACTCAAAATGCTTAACTCGCCGAGAAAATTACTTTTTTCCCACAATGAATGTCTGGCAAAAAATAGTAAATTTCAATGCAAGCCGTTCTGAAAGCAATCGGCAAATTACTCAGAATGCTCAACTCGCCGAGAAAATCACTTTTGTTCCACAATGAATGTCTGGCAAAATATAGTTAATTGTGATGCAAGCCGTTCTGAAACCAATCGGCAAATTACTCAAAATGCTTTACTCGCCGAGAAAATCACCTTTTTCCCAAATGAATGTCTGGCAAAAAATAGTAAATTTTATTGCAAGCCGTTCTGAAAGCAATCGGCAAATTACTAAAATGCTTAACTCGCCGAGAAAATCACTTTTGTTCCACAATGAATGGCAAAAAATAGTAAATTTCAATGCGAGCCGTTCTGAAACCAATCGGCAAATTACTCAAAATGCTTAACTCGCCGAGAAAATTACTTTTTTCCCACAATGAATGTCTGGCACAAAATGTAAATTTCAATGCAAGCCGTTCTGAAACCAATCGGCAAATTACTCAAAATGCATAACGCGCCGAGAAAATCACTTTTTTCCCACAATGAATGCCTGGCAAAAAAATAGTGAATTTTGATGCAAGACGTTTTGAAACCAATCGGCAAATTACTCAAAATGCTTAACTCTCCGACAAAATCACTTTTGTTCCACAATGAATGTCTGGCAAAAAATAGTTAATTTCAATGCAAGCCGTTCTGAAACCAGTCGGCAAATTACTCAAAATGCTTACCGCGCCGAGAAAATCACTTTTGTTCCACAATGAATTTCTGGCAAAAAATAATAAATTGTGATGCAAGCCGTTCTGAAACCAATCGGCAAATTACTCAAAATGCTTAACTCGCCGAGAAAATCACTTTTTTCCCACAATGAATGTCTGGCAAAAAATAGTAAATTTCAATGCAAGCCGTTCTGAAACCAATCAGCAAATTACTCAAAATGCTTAACTCGCCGAGAAAATCACTTTTGTTCCAAAATGAATGCCAGGCAAAAAATAGTTCATTGTGATGCAAGCCGTTCTGAAACCAATCGGCAAATTACTCAAAATGCTTAACGCGCCGAGAAAATCACTTTTTTCCCACAATGAATCTCTGGCAAAAAATAGTTAATTTTGATGCAAGACGTTCTGACACCAATCGGCAAATTACTCAAAATGCTTAACTCGCCGAGAAAATCACTTTTTTCCCACAATGAATGTCTGGCAGAAATTGTAAATTTCAATGCAAGTCGTTCTGAAAGCAATCGGCAAATTACTCAGAATGCTTAACTCGCCGAGAAAATTATTTTTTTCCCACAATGAATGTCTGGCAAAAAATTGTAAATTTCAATGCAAGCCGCTCTGAAAGCAATCGGCAAATTACTCAGAATCCTCAACTCGCCGAGAAAATCACTTTTGTTCCACAATGAATGCCTGGCAAAAAATAGTTAATTGTGATGCAAGCCGTTCTGAAACCAATCGGCAAATTACTCAAAATGCTTTACTCGCCGAGAAAATCACCTTTTTCCCACAATGAATGTCTGGCAAAAAATAGTAAATTTCAATGCAAGCCGTTCTGAAAGCCATCGGCAAATTACTCAAAATGCTTAACTCGCCGAGAAAATCACTTTTGTTCCAAAATGAATGCCAGGCAAAAAATAGTTCATTGTGATGCAAGCCGTTCTGAAACCAATCGGCAAATTACTCAAAATGCTTAACGCGCCGAGAAAATCACTTTTTTCCCACAATGAATCTCTGGCAAAAAATAGTTAATTTTGATGCAAGACGTTCTGACACCAATCGGCAAATTACTCAAAATGCTTAACTCGCCGAGAAAATCACTTTTTTCCCACAATGAATGTGTGGCAGAAAATGTAAATTTCAATGCATGCCATTCTGAAACCAATCGGCAAATTACTCAAAATGCTTAACTCTCCGAGTAAATCACTTTTGTTCCACAATGAATGTCTGGCAGAAAATAGTTAATTTCAATGCAAGCCGTTCTGAAAGCAATCGGCAAATTACTCAGAATGCTTAACTCGCCGAGAAAATTATTTTTTTCCCACAATGAAGGTCTGGCAAAAAATAGTAAATTTCAATGCAAGCCGTTCTGAAAGCAATCGGCAAATTACTCATAATCCTCAACTCGCCGAGAAAATCATTTTTGTTCCACAATGAATGCCTGGCAAAAAATAGTGAATTTCAATGCAAGCCGTTCTGAAACCAATCCGCAAATTACTCAAAATGCTTACCTCTCCGAGTAAATCACTTTTGTTCCACAATGAATGTCTGGCAAAAAATAGTTAATTTCAATGCAAGCCGTTCTGAAACAAATCGGCAAATTACTGAAAATGCTTATCGCGCCGAGAAAATCACTTTTGTTCCACAATGAATTTCTGGCAAAAAATAGTAAATTGTGATGCAAGCCGTTCTGAAACGAATCGGCAAATTACTCAAAATGCTTAACTCGCCGAGAAAATCACTTTTTTCGCACAATGAATGTCTGGCAAAAAATAGTAAATTTCAATGCAAGCCGTTCTGAAACCAATCAGCAAATTACTCAAAATGCTTAACTCGCCGAGAAAATCACTTTTGTTCCAAAATGAATGCCAGGCAAAAAATAGTTCATTGTGATGCAAGCCGTTCTGAAACCAATCGGCAAATTACTCAAAATGCTTAACGCGCCGAGAAAATCACTTTTTTCCCACAATGAATGTCTGGCAGAAATTGTAAATTTCAATGCAAGCCGTTCTGAAAGCAATCGGCAAATTACTCAGAATGCTTAACTCGCCGAGAAAATCACTTTTGTTCCAAAATGAATACCAGGCAAAAAATAGTTCATTGTGATGCAAGCCGTTCTGAAACCAATCGGCAAATTACTCAAAATGCTTAACGCGCCGAGAAAATCACTTTTTTCCCACAATGAATCTCTGGCAAAAAATAGTTAATTTTGATGCAAGACGTTCTGACACCAATCGGCAAATTACTCAAAATGCTTAACTCGCCGAGAAAATCACTTTTTTCGCACAATGAATGTCTGGCAAAAAATAGTAAATTTCAATGCAAGCCGTTCTGAAACCAATCAGCAAATTACTCAAAAATGCTTAACTCGCCGAGAAAATCACTTTTGTTCCAAAATGAATGCCAGGCAAAAAATTGTTAATTGTGATGCAAGCCGTTCTGAAACCAATCGGCAAATTACTCAAAATGCTTAACGCGCCGAGAAAATCACTTTTTTCCCACAATGAATCTCTGACAAAAAATAGTTAATTTTGATGCAAGACGTTCTGAAACCAATGGGCAAATTACTCAAAATGCTTAACTCGCCGAGAAAATCACTTTGTTCCCACAATGAATGTCTGGCAGAAAATGTAAATTTCAATGCAAGCCGTTCTGAAACCAATCGGCAAATTACTCAAAATGCTTAACTCTCCGAGAGAATCACTTTTGTTCCACAATGAATGTCTGGCAAAAAATAGTTAATTTCAATGCAAGCCGTTCTGAAAGCAATCGGCAAATTACTCAAAATGCTTAACTCGCCGAGAAAATTACTTTTTTCCCACAATGAATGTCTGGCAAAAAATAGTAAATTTCAATGCAAGCCGTTCTGAAAGCAATCGCCAAATTACTCAGAATGCTTAACTCGCCGAGAAAATTACTTTTTTCCCACAATGAATGTCTGGCAAAAAATAGTAAATTTCAATGCAAGCCGTTCTGAAAGCAATCGGCAAATTACTCAGAATGCTCAACTCGCCGAGAAAATCACTTTTTTTCCACAATGAATGTCTGGCAAAAAATAGTTAATTGTGATGCAAGCCGTTCTGAAACCAATCGGCAAATTACTCAAAATGCTGAACTCGCCGAGAAAATCATTTTTGTTCCACAATGAATGTCTGGCAAAACATAGTAAATTTCAATGCGAGCCGTTCTGAAACCAATCGGCAAATTACTCAAAATGCTTAACTCGCCGAGAAAATCACTTTTTTCCCACAATGAATGTCTGGCAGAAATTGTAAATTTCAATGCAAGCCGTTCTGAAAGCAATCGGCAAATTACTCAGAATGCTTAACTCGCCGAGAAAATTATTTTTTTCCCACAATGAATGTCTGGCAAAAAATAGTAAATTTCAATGCAAGCCGCTCTGAAAGCAATCGGCAAATTACTCAGAATCCTCAACTCGCCGAGAAAATCACTTTTGTTCCACAATGAATGCCTGGCAAAAAATAGTTAATTGTGATGCAAGCCGTTCTGAAACCAATCGGCAAATTACTCAAAATGCTTTACTCGCCGAGAAAATCACCTTTTTCCCACAATGAATGTCTGGCAAGAAATAGTAAATTTCAATGCAAGCCGTTCTGAAAGCCATCGGCAAATTACTCAAAATGCTTAACTCGCCGAGAAAATCACTTTTGTTCCAAAATGAATGCCAGGCAAAAAATAGTTCATTGTGATGCAAGCCGTTCTGAAACCAATCGGCAAATTACTCAAAATGCTTAACGCGCCGAGAAAATCACTTTTTTCCCACAATGAATCTCTGGCAAAAAATAGTTAATTTTGATGCAAGACGTTCTGACACCAATCGGCAAATTACTCAAAATGCTTAACTCGCCGAGAAAATCACTTTTTTCGCACAATGAATGTCTGGCAAAAAATAGTAAATTTCAATGCAAGCCGTTCTGAAACCAATCAGCAAATTACTCAAAAATGCTTAACTCGCCGAGAAAATCACTTTTGTTCCAAAATGAATGCCAGGCAAAAAATTGTTAATTGTGATGCAAGCCGTTCTGAAACCAATCGGCAAATTACTCAAAATGCTTAACGCGCCGAGAAAATCACTTTTTTCCCACAATGAATCTCTGACAAAAAATAGTTAATTTTGATGCAAGACGTTCTGAAACCAATGGGCAAATTACTCAAAATGCTTAACTCGCCGAGAAAATCACTTTGTTCCCACAATGAATGTCTGGCAGAAAATGTAAATTTCAATGCAAGCCGTTCTGAAACCAATCGGCAAATTACTCAAAATGCTTAACTCTCCGAGAGAATCACTTTTGTTCCACAATGAATGTCTGGCAAAAAATAGTTAATTTCAATGCAAGCCGTTCTGAAAGCAATCGGCAAATTACTCAAAATGCTTAACTCGCCGAGAAAATTACTTTTTTCCCACAATGAATGTCTGGCAAAAAATAGTAAATTTCAATGCAAGCCGTTCTGAAAGCAATCGCCAAATTACTCAGAATGCTTAACTCGCCGAGAAAATTACTTTTTTCCCACAATGAATGTCTGGCAAAAAATAGTAAATTTCAATGCAAGCCGTTCTGAAAGCAATCGGCAAATTACTCAGAATGCTCAACTCGCCGAGAAAATCACTTTTTTTCCACAATGAATGTCTGGCAAAAAATAGTTAATTGTGATGCAAGCCGTTCTGAAACCAATCGGCAAATTACTCAAAATGCTGAACTCGCCGAGAAAATCACTTTTGTTCCACAATGAATGCCTGGCAAAAATAGTTAATTTCAATGAAAGCCGTTCTGAAAGCAATCGGCAAATTACTCAAAATGCTTAACTCGCCGAGAAAATCACTTTTGTTCTACAATGAATGCCTGGCAAAAAGTAGTTAATTGTGATGCAAGCCGTTCTGAAACTAATCGGCAAATTACTCAAAATGCTTAACTCGCCGAGAAAATTACTTTTTTCCCACAATGAATGTCTGGCAAAAAATAGTAAATTTCAATGCAAGCCGTTCTGAAACCAATCGGCAAATTACTCAAAATGCATAACGCGCCGAGAAAATCACTTTTTTCCCACAATGAATGCCTGGCAAAAAATAGTGAATTTTGATGCAAGACGTTTTGAAACCAATCGGCAAATTACTCAAAATGCTTAACTCTCCGAGAAAATCACTTTTGTTCCACAATGAATGTCTGGCAAAAAATAGTTAATTTCAATGCAAGCCGTTCTGAAACCAGTCGGCAAATTACTCAAAATGCTTACCGCGCCGAGAAAATCACTTTTGTTCCACAATGAATTTCTGGCAAAAAATAATAAATTGTGATGCAAGCCGTTCTGAAACCAATCGGCAAATTACTCAAAATGCTTAACTCGCCGAGAAAATCACTTTTTTCCCACAATGAATGTCTGGCAAAAAATAGTAAATTTCAATGCAAGCCGTTCTGAAACCAATCAGCAAATTACTCAAAATGCTTAACTCGCCGAGAAAATCACTTTTGTTCCAAAATGAATGCCAGGCAAAAAATAGTTCATTGTGATGCAAGCCGTTCTGAAACCAATCGGCAAATTACTCAAAATGCTTAACGCGCCGAGAAAATCACTTTTTTCCCACAATGAATCTCTGGCAAAAAATAGTTAATTTTGATGCAAGACGTTCTGACACCAATCGGCAAATTACTCAAAATGCTTAACTCGCCGAGAAAATCACTATTTTCCCACAATGAATGTCTGGCAGAAATTGTAAATTTCAATGCAAGCCGTTCTGAAAGCAATCGGCAAATTACTCAGAATGCTTAACTCGCCGAGAAAATTATTTTTTTCCCACAATGAATGTCTGGCAAAAAATAGTAAATTTCAATGCAAGCCGTTCTGAAAGCAATCGCCAAATTACTCAGAATGCTTAACTCGCCGAGAAAATTACTTTTTTCCCACAATGAATGTCTGGCAAAAAATAGTAAATTTCAATGCAAGCCGTTCTGAAAGCAATCGGCAAATTACTCAGAATGCTCAACTCGCCGAGAAAATCACTTTTTTTCCACAATGAATGTCTGGCAAAAAATAGTTAATTGTGATGCAAGCCGTTCTGAAACCAATCGGCAAATTACTCAAAATGCTGAACTCGCCGAGAAAATCATTTTTGTTCCACAATGAATGTCTGGCAAAACATAGTAAATTTCAATGCGAGCCGTTCTGAAACCAATCGGCAAATTACTCAAAATGCTTAACTCGCCGAGAAAATCACTTTTGTTCCACAATGAATGCCTGGCAAAAATAGTTAATTTCAATGAAAGCCGTTCTGAAAGCAATCGGCAAATTACTCAAAATGCTTAACTTGCCGAGAAAATCACTTTTGTTCTACAATGAATGCCTGGCAAAAAGTAGTTAATTGTGATGCAAGCCGTTCTGAAACTAATCGGCAAATTACTCAAAATGCTTAACTCGCCGAGAAAATTACTTTTTTCCCACAATGAATGTCTGGCAAAAAATAGTAAATTTCAATGCAAGCCGTTCTGAAACCAATCGGCAAATTACTCAAAATGCATAACGCGCCGAGAAAATCACTTTTTTCCCACAATGAATGCCTGGCAAAAAATACTGAATTTTGATGCAAGACGTTTTGAAACCAATCGGCAAATTACTCAAAATGCTTAACTCTCCGAGAAAATCACTTTTGTTCCACAATGAATGTCTGGCAAAAAATAGTTAATTTCAATGCAAGCCGTTCTGAAACCAGTCGGCAAATTACTCAAAATGCTTACCGCGCCGAGAAAATCACTTTTGTTCCACAATGAATTTCTGGCAAAAAATAATAAATTGTGATGCAAGCCGTTTTGAAACCAATCGGCAAATTACTCAAAATGCTTAACTCGCCGAGAAAATCACTTTTTTCCCCACAATGAATGTCTGGCAAAAAATAGTAAATTTCAATGCAAGCCGTTCTGAAACCAATCAGCAAATTACTCAAAATGCTTAACTCGCCGAGAAAATCACTTTTGTTCCAAAATGAATGCCAGGCAAAAAATAGTTCATTGTGATGCAAGCCGTTCTGAAACCAATCGGCAAATTACTCAAAATGCTTAACGCGCCGAGAAAATCACTTTTTTCCCACAATGAATCTCTGGCAAAAAATAGTTAATTTTGATGCAAGACGTTCTGACACCAATCGGCAAATTACTCAAAATGCTTAACTCGCCGAGAAAATCACTTTTTTCCCACAATGAATGTCTGGCAGAAATTGTAAATTTCAATGCAAGCCGTTCTGAAAGCAATCGGCAAATTACTCAGAATGCTTAACTCGCCGAGAAAATTATTTTTTTCCCACAATGAATGTCTGGCAAAAAATAGTAAATTTCAATGCAAGCCGCTCTGAAAGCAATCGGCAAATTACTCAGAATCCTCAACTCGCCGAGAAAATCACTTTTGTTCCACAATGAATGCCTGGCAAAAAATAGTTAATTGTGATGCAAGCCGTTCTGAAAGCAATCGGCAAATTACTCAAAATGCTTAACTCGCCGAGAAAATCACCTTTTTCCCACAATGAATGTCTGGCAAAAAATAGTAAATTTCAATGCAAGCCGTTCTGAAAGCCATCGGCAAATTACTCAAAATGCTTAACTCGCCGAGAAAATCATTTTTGTTCCAAAATGAATGCCAGGCAAAAAATAGTTCATTGTGATGCAAGCCGTTCTGAAACCAATCGGAAAATTACTCAAAATGCTTAACGCGCCGAGAAAATCACTTTTTTCCCACAATGAATCTCTGGCAAAAAATAGTTAATTTTGATGCAAGACGTTCTGACACCAATCGGCAAATTACTCAAAATGCTTAACTCGCCGAGAAAATCACTTTTTTCCCACAATGAATGTGTGGCAGAAAATGTAAATTTCAATGCATGCCATTCTGAAACCAATCGGCAAATTACTCAAAATGCTTAACTCTCCGAGTAAATCACTTTTGTTCCACAATGAATGTCTGGCAGAAAATAGTTAATTTCAATGCAAGCCGTTCTGAAAGCAATCGGCAAATTACTCAGAATGCTTAACTCGCCGAGAAAATTATTTTTTTCCCACAATGAAGGTCTGGCAAAAAATAGTAAATTTCAATGCAAGCCGTTCTGAAAGCAATCGGCAAATTACTCAGAATCCTCAACTCGCCGAGAAAATCATTTTTGTTCCACAATGAATGCCTGGCAAAAAATAGTGAATTTCAATGCAAGCCGTTCTGAAACCAATCCGCAAATTACTCAAAATGCTTACCTCTCCGAGTAAATCACTTTTGTTCCACAATGAATGTCTGGCAAAAAATAGTTAATTTCAATGCAAGCCGTTCTGAAACAAATCGGCAAATTACTGAAAATGCTTATCGCGCCGAGAAAATCACTTTTGTTCCACAATGAATTTCTGGCAAAAAATTGTAAATTGTGATGCAAGCCGTTCTGAAAGGAATCGGCAAATTACTCAAAATGCTTAACTCGCCGAGAAAATCACTTTTTTCGCACAATGAATGTCTGGCAAAAAATAGTAAATTTCAATGCAAGCCGTTCTGAAACCAATCAGCAAATTACTCAAAAATGCTTAACTCGCCGAGAAAATCACTTTTGTTCCAAATTGAATGCCAGGCAAAAAATTGTTAATTGTGATGCAAGCCGTTCTGAAACCAATCGGCAAATTACTCAAAATGCTTAACGCGCCGAGAAAATCACTTTTTTCCCACAATGAATCTATGGCAAAAAATAGTTAATTTTGATGCAAGACGTTCTGAAACCAATGGGCAAATTACTCAAAATGCTTAACTCGCCGAGAAAATCACTTTTTTCCCACAATGAATGTCTGGCAGAAAATGTAAATTTCAATGCAAGCCGTTCTGAAACCAATTGGCAAATTACTCAAAATGCTTAACTCTCCGAGAGAATCACTTTTGTTCCACAATGAATGTCTGGCAAAAAATAGTTAATTTCAATGCAAGCCGTTCTGAAAGCAATCGGCAAATTACTCAAAATGCTTAACTCGCCGAGAAAATTACTTTTTTCCCACAATGAATGTCTGGCAAAAAATAGTAAATTTCAATGCAAGCCGTTCTGAAAGCAATCGCCAAATTACTCAGAATGCTTAACTCGCCGAGAAAATTACTTTTTTCCCACAATGAATGTCTGGCAAAAAATAGTAAATTTCAATGCAAGCCGTTCTGAAAGCAATCGGCAAATTACTCAGAATGCTCAACTCGCCGAGAAAATCACTTTTTTTCCACAATGAATGTCTGGCAAAAAATAGTTAATTGTGATGCAAGCCGTTCTGAAACCAATCGGCAAATTACTCAAAATGCTGAACTCGCCGAGAAAATCATTTTTGTTCCACAATGAATGTCTGGCAAAACATAGTAAATTTCAATGCGAGCCGTTCTGAAACCAATCGGCAAATTACTCAAAATGCTTAACTCGCCGAGAAAATCACTTTTGTTCCACAATGAATGCCTGGCAAAAATAGTTAATTTCAATGAAAGCCGTTCTGAAAGCAATCAGCAAATTACTCAAAATGCTTAACTCGCCGAGAAAATCACTTTTGTTCCAAAATGAATGCCAGGCAAAAAATAGTTCATTGTGATGCAAGCCGTTCTGAAACCAATCGGCAAATTACTCAAAATGCTTAACGCGCCGAGAAAATCACTTTTTTCCCACAATGAATCTCTGGCAAAAAATAGTTAATTTTGATGCAAGACGTTCTGACACCAATCGGCAAATTACTCAAAATGCTTAACTCGCCGAGAAAATCACTATTTTCCCACAATGAATGTCTGGCAGAAATTGTAAATTTCAATGCAAGCCGTTCTGAAAGCAATCGGCAAATTACTCAGAATGCTTAACTCGCCGAGAAAATTATTTTTTTCCCACAATGAATGTCTGGCAAAAAATAGTAAATTTCAATGCAAGCCGTTCTGAAAGCAATCGCCAAATTACTCAGAATGCTTAACTCGCCGAGAAAATTACTTTATTCCCACAATGAATGTCTGGCAAAAAATAGTAAATTTCAATGCAAGCCGTTCTGAAAGCAATCGGCAAATTACTCAGAATGCTCAACTCGCCGAGAAAATCACTTTTTTTCCACAATGAATGTCTGGCAAAAAATAGTTAATTGTGATGCAAGCCGTTCTGAAACCAATCGGCAAATTACTCAAAATGCTGAACTCGCCGAGAAAATCATTTTTGTTCCACAATGAATGTCTGGCAAAACATAGTAAATTTCAATGCGAGCCGTTCTGAAACCAATCGGCAAATTACTCAAAATGCTTAACTCGCCGAGAAAATCACTTTTGTTCCACAATGAATGCCTGGCAAAAATAGTTAATTTCAATGAAAGCCGTTCTGAAAGCAATCGGCAAATTACTCAAAATGCTTAACTCGCCGAGAAAATCACTTTTGTTCTACAATGAATGCCTGGCAAAAAGTAGTTAATTGTGATGCAAGCCGTTCTGAAACTAATCGGCAAATTACTCAAAATGCTTAACTCGCCGAGAAAATTACTTTTTTCCCACAATGAATGTCTGGCAAAAAATAGTAAATTTCAATGCAAGCCGTTCTGAAACCAATCGGCAAATTACTCAAAATGCATAACGCGCCGAGAAAATCACTTTTTTCCCACAATGAATGCCTGGCAAAAAATACTGAATTTTGATGCAAGACGTTTTGAAACCAATCGGCAAATTACTCAAAATGCTTAACTCTCCGAGAAAATCACTTTTGTTCCACAATGAATGTCTGGCAAAAAATAGTTAATTTCAATGCAAGCCGTTCTGAAACCAGTCGGCAAATTACTCAAAATGCTTACCGCGCCGAGAAAATCACTTTTGTTCCACAATGAATTTCTGGCAAAAAATAATAAATTGTGATGCAAGCCGTTCTGAAACCAATCGGCAAATTACTCAAAATGCTTAACTCGCCGAGAAAATCACTTTTTTCCCACAATGAATGTCTGGCAAAAAATAGTAAATTTCAATGCAAGCCGTTCTGAAACCAATCAGCAAATTACTCAAAATGCTTAACTCGCCGAGAAAATCACTTTTGTTCCAAAATGAATGCCAGGCAAAAACTAGTTCATTGTGATGCAAGCCGTTCTGAAACCAATCGGCAAATTACTCAAAATGCTTAACGCGCCGAGAAAATCACTTTTTTCCCACAATGAATCTCTGGCAAAAAATAGTTAATTTTGATGCAAGACGTTCTGACACCAATCGGCAAATTACTCAAAATGCTTAACTCGCCGAGAAAATCACTTTTTTCCCACAATGAATGTCTGGCAGAAATTGTAAATTTCAATGCAAGCCGTTCTGAAAGCAATCGGCAAATTACTCAGAATGCTTAACTCGCCGAGAAAATTATTTTTTTCCCACAATGAATGTCTGGCAAAAAATAGTAAATTTCAATGCAAGCCGCTCTGAAAGCAATCGGCAAATTACTCAGAATCCTCAACTCGCCGAGAAAATCACTTTTGTTCCACAATGAATGCCTGGCAAAAAATAGTTAATTGTGATGCAAGCCGTTCTGAAAGCAATCGGCAAATTACTCAAAATGCTTAACTCGCCGAGAAAATCACCTTTTTCCCACAATGAATGTCTGGCAAAAAATAGTAAATTTCAATGCAAGCCGTTCTGAAAGCCATCGGCAAATTACTCAAAATGCTTAACTCGCCGAGAAAATCATTTTTGTTCCAAAATGAATGCCAGGCAAAAAATAGTTCATTGTGATGCAAGCCGTTCTGAAACCAATCGGCAAATTACTCAAAATGCTTAACGCGCCGAGAAAATCACTTTTTTCGCACAATGAATCTCTGCCAAAAAATAGTTAATTTTGATGCAAGACGTTCTGACACCAATCGGCAAATTACTCAAAATGCTTAACTCGCCGAGAAAATCACTTTTTTCCCACAATGAATGTGTGGCAGAAAATGTAAATTTCAATGCATGCCATTCTGAAACCAATCGGCAAATTACTCAAAATGCTTAACTCTCCGAGTAAATCACTTTTGTTCCACAATGAATGTCTGGCAGAAAATAGTTAATTTCAATGCAAGCCGTTCTGAAAGCAATCGGCAAATTACTCAGAATGCTTAACTCGCCGAGAAAATTATTTTTTTCCCACAATGAAGGTCTGGCAAAAAATAGTAAATTTCAATGCAAGCCGTTCTGAAAGCAATCGGCAAATTACTCAGAATCCTCAACTCGCCGAGAAAATCATTTTTGTTCCACAATGAATGCCTGGCAAAAAATAGTGAATTTCAATGCAAGCCGTTCTGAAACCAATCCGCAAATTACTCAAAATGCTTACCTCTCCGAGTAAATCACTTTTGTTCCACAATGAATGTCTGGCAAAAAATAGTTAATTTCAATGCAAGCCGTTCTGAAACAAATCGGCAAATTACTGAAAATGCTTATCGCGCCGAGAAAATCACTTTTGTTCCACAATGAATTTCTGGCAAAAAATAGTAAATTGTGATGCAAGCCGTTCTGAAAGGAATCGGCAAATTACTCAAAATGCTTAACTCGCCGAGAAAATCACTTTTTTCGCACAATGAATGTCTGGCAAAAAATAGTAAATTTCAATGCAAGCCGTTCTGAAACCAATCAGCAAATTACTCAAAAATGCTTAACTCGCCGAGAAAATCACTTTTGTTCCAAATTGAATGCCAGGCAAAAAATTGTTAATTGTGATGCAAGCCGTTCTGAAACCAATCGGCAAATTACTCAAAATGCTTAACGCGCCGAGAAAATCACTTTTTTCCCACAATGAATCTCTGGCAAAAAATAGTTAATTTTGATGCAAGACGTTCTGAAACCAATGGGCAAATTACTCAAAATGCTTAACTCGCCGAGAAAATCACTTTTTTCCCACAATGAATGTCTGGCAGAAAATGTAAATTTCAATGCAAGCCGTTCTGAAACCAATCGGCAAATTACTCAAAATGCTTAACTCGCCGAGAAAATCACTTTTTTTCCACAATGAATGTCTGGCAAAAAATAGTTAATTGTGATGCAAGCCGTTCTGAAAGCAATCGGCAAATTACTCAAAATGCTGAACTCGCCGAGAAAATCATTTTTGTTCCACAATGAATGTCTGGCAAAACATAGTAAATTTCAATGCGAGCCGTTCTGAAACCAATCGGCAAATTACTCAAAATGCTTAACTCGCCGAGAAAATCACTTTTGTTCCAAAATGAATGCCAGGCAAAAAATAGTTCATTGTGATGCAAGCCGTTCTGAAACCAATCGGCAAATTACTCAAAATGCTTAACGCGCCGAGAAAATCACTTTTTTCCCACAATGAATCTCTGGCAAAAAATAGTTAATTTTGATGCAAGACGTTCTGACACCAATCGGCAAATTACTCAAAATGCTTAACTCGCCGAGAAAATCACTTTTTTCCCACAATGAATGTCTGGCAGAAATTGTAAATTTCAATGCAAGCCGTTCTGAAAGCAATCGGCAAATTACTCAGAATGCTTAACTCGCCGAGAAAATTATTTTTTTCCCACAATGAATGTCTGGCAAAAAATAGTAAATTTCAATGCAAGCCGCTCTGAAAGCAATCGGCAAATTACTCAGAATCCTCAACTCGCCGAGAAAATCACTTTTGTTCCACAATGAATGCCTGGCAAAAAATAGTTAATTGTGATGCAAGCCGTTCTGAAAGCAATCGGCAAATTACTCAAAATGCTTAACTCGCCGAGAAAATCACCTTTTTCCCACAATGAATGTCTGGCAAAAAATAGTAAATTTCAATGCAAGCCGTTCTGAAAGCCATCGGCAAATTACTCAAAATGCTTAACTCGCCGAGAAAATCATTTTTGTTCCAAAATGAATGCCAGGCAAAAAATAGTTCATTGTGATGCAAGCCGTTCTGAAACCAATCGGCAAATTACTCAAAATGCTTAACGCGCCGAGAAAATCACTTTTTTCGCACAATGAATCTCTGGCAAAAAATAGTTAATTTTGATGCAAGACGTTCTGACACCAATCGGCAAATTACTCAAAATGCTTAACTCGCCGAGAAAATCACTTTTTTCCCACAATGAATGTGTGGCAGAAAATGTAAATTTCAATGCATGCCATTCTGAAACCAATCGGCAAATTACTCAAAATGCTTAACTCTCCGAGTAAATCACTTTTGTTCCACAATGAATGTCTGGCAGAAAATAGTTAATTTCAATGCAAGCCGTTCTGAAAGCAATCGGCAAATTACTCAGAATGCTTAACTCGCCGAGAAAATTATTTTTTTCCCACAATGAAGGTCTGGCAAAAAATAGTAAATTTCAATGCAAGCCGTTCTGAAAGCAATCGGCAAATTACTCAGAATCCTCAACTCGCCGAGAAAATCATTTTTGTTCCACAATGAATGCCTGGCAAAAAATAGTGAATTTCAATGCAAGCCGTTCTGAAACCAATCCGCAAATTACTCAAAATGCTTACCTCTCCGAGTAAATCACTTTTGTTCCACAATGAATGTCTGGCAAAAAATAGTTAATTTCAATGCAAGCCGTTCTGAAACAAATCGGCAAATTACTGAAAATGCTTATCGCGCCGAGAAAATCACTTTTGTTCCACAATGAATTTCTGGCAAAAAATAGTAAATTGTGATGCAAGCCGTTCTGAAAGGAATCGGCAAATTACTCAAAATGCTTAACTCGCCGAGAAAATCACTTTTTTCGCACAATGAATGTCTGGCAAAAAATAGTAAATTTCAATGCAAGCCGTTCTGAAACCAATCAGCAAATTACTCAAAAATGCTTAACTCGCCGAGAAAATCACTTTTGTTCCAAATTGAATGCCAGGCAAAAAATTGTTAATTGTGATGCAAGCCGTTCTGAAACCAATCGGCAAATTACTCAAAATGCTTAACGCGCCGAGAAAATCACTTTTTTCCCACAATGAATCTCTGGCAAAAAATAGTTAATTTTGATGCAAGACGTTCTGAAACCAATGGGCAAATTACTCAAAATGCTTAACTCGCCGAGAAAATCACTTTTTTCCCACAATGAATGTCTGGCAGAAAATGTAAATTTCAATGCAAGCCGTTCTGAAACCAATCGGCAAATTACTCAAAATGCTTAACTCGCCGAGAAAATCACTTTTTTTCCACAATGAATGTCTGGCAAAAAATAGTTAATTGTGATGCAAGCCGTTCTGAAAGCAATCGGCAAATTACTCAAAATGCTGAACTCGCCGAGAAAATCATTTTTGTTCCACAATGAATGTCTGGCAAAACATAGTAAATTTCAATGCGAGCCGTTCTGAAACCAATCGGCAAATTACTCAAAATGCTTAACTCGCCGAGAAAATCACTTTTGTTCCACAATGAATGCCTGGCAAAAATAGTTAATTTCAATGAAAGCCGTTCTGAAAGCAATCGGCAAATTACTCAAAATGCTTAACTCGCCGAGAAAATCACTTTTGTTCTACAATGAATGCCTGGCAAAAAGTAGTTAATTGTGATGCAAGCCGTTCTGAAACTAATCGGCAAATTACTCAAAATGCTTAACTCGCCGAGAAAATTACTTTTTTCCCACAATGAATGTCTGGCAAAAAATAGTAAATTTCAATGCAAGCCGTTCTGAAACCAATCGGCAAATTACTCAAAATGCATAACGCGCCGAGAAAATTATTTTTTTCCCACAATGAATGTCTGGCAAAAAATAGTAAATTTCAATGCAAGCCGTTCTGAAAGCAATCGCCAAATTACTCAGAATGCTTAACTCGCCGAGAAAATCACTTTTTTCCCACAATGAATGCCTGGCAAAAAATAGTGAATTTTGATGCAAGACGTTTTGAAACCAATCGGCAAATTACTCAAAATGCTTAACTCTCCGAGAAAATCACTTTTGTTCCACAATGAATGTCTGGCAAAAAATAGTTAATTTCAATGCAAGCCGTTCTGAAACCAGTCGGCAAATTACTCAAAATGCTTACCGCGCCGAGAAAATCACTTTTGTTCCACAATGAATGCCTGGCAAAAAGTAGTTAATTAAAAGTAGCCGTTCTCAAAGCAATCGGCAAATTACTCAAAATGCTTAACTCTCCGAGAAAATCACTTTTTTCCCACAATGAATGTCTGGTGTAGAGGGTGCCATCTCCGTTAATCCACTACTGGGCCGATATCTGGGGTTTGAATATCTGTGTGTGTCTCTCTCCAGCTGGCACTGAAACTTCAGAGGCCAGGGGATGTCGCACTGGGACACTGCCACTGAAGAGAGCACTGATTCAAGCCTGCCGTTTATTCCTAACCGACAGCTTGAGACTTATATCACACAGATCTCCAGACCCCTACCAATACCCAGGTGATTCTCTCTCTTGCCGGTGGTGCAACAGCCACCCGGTTCCTACTCCACTAGAGTAGCTTTCCCAAGAGAGAGAATAGGACACTGCTGTTTATTCCCTAACCAGCAGTCTGTCCTGAGTGAATCGCTCAAGATGACCCTCGATTCCTGAACCCGGAATTAAGGTGAGGAGTATTTTAACAATGACTTGATCAGAGGTCGCTGGTGAAAGATTGAAGAATTTAAACGACTCCAATTGTCATCAAATCAAGGTTTATTGTAAAACCCAGGTCAAAATCATCAACAGAAGAAACACAATACAATCTTATGCTCTAATATACACTATGTCTATTCAAAAGTAATATAGCGGACACAACGAAAATTCTTATGCTTACACAGGTTTTAGCAATATCACAAGGCACAAAAACAAGTTCCCTTCCCCAAAGCCTCAACCACTATTAAAGTCTAGGGAGTTTCGCAAGCTGCTGCGGAGTACTTACGATCACAGGCTGCAGAGGTCAAGTCAGGGGTGCAGAGGTCGAGCCACGAATGAAGCGCCCCCTACTCGAAAACACAGCCCCTTTTATATAGTTATACCTGGCTTTGTTCTGTGATCGGCCAGCCCCTTTTGCATTGAAAAGGTAAGTTTTTTAAGTTCCCGCTGGTCCCGCCCCCTTTGAGCCGGTCAGAGCTGTATGTTTCTGCCGGCAGCTTCTGTCAAGCTTGGAGTACCTCCCCCAGGTCCGCCTCCAACTTGGTTTTTCTGCCGGTAGCTTCTGTCAAGCTTGGAGTACCTCCCCCAGGTCCGCCTCCAACTTGGTTTTTTCAGACCTGTGCGATTTGAATTTGGCGCTGGCTCCGCCCCCCTCCTCCCAGTGAGTTTCTGCCGGTAGCTCCTGTCAAGATTGGAGTACCTCCCCCAGGTCCGCCTCCAACTTGGTTTTTCTGCCGGTAGCTCCTGCTGATTTTCTAGGGGCTTTTCCAGCGCAATATGCTGGACTCAGACAGTCTGATTTCTAGTTTAACGAGGTTAGGCTCTTCTGTGGAGAATTTCAGTGTCTTCCAGCTGCTCCGGAGATGGCTGCTATTCTCACCTCGCTATGTTGATGGGGTGTTAATTGGATTCTGCTCTGGTGGAGGCCAGGTCATTTACATTTGCATGGGGCTATGACCATCCCATTGTCCTGCTTGCATGCAAGCCTCCTGTGTATTCCCGTGCCCCTTTGTCTGTGTTTTGATGTTATCTTGTTGTCTGGCTCCTTCTTCCTTGTAGCTCCTAGGGGGGTGTTTTGGAAATATTCTCTCTCTATGTCCCTACTCAGCTCAGCGGGCCAAGCCTGCTGGGAAAACTGGTTCTGTTCCCTTGGCTGGAAAGTCAGTTTACAGTCTCTGAGTTTCTCCAAAAGGGCCGAATTGCCCGAAAACCTTACACTGGCAAAAAATGTAAATTTCAATGCAAGCCGTTCTGAAACCAATCGGCAAATTACTCAAAATGCTTAACTCGCCGAGAAAATCAGTTTTGTTCCACAATGAATGTCTGGCAAAAAATAGTTAATTTCAATGCAAGCCGTTCTGAATCCAATCGGCAAATTACTCAAAATGCTTAACTCGCCGAGAAAATCACGTTTGTTCCACAATGAATGTCTGGCAAAAAATAGTTAATTTCAATGCAAGCCGTCCTGAAACCAATCGGCAAATTACTCAAAATGCTTAACTCGCCGAGAAAATCACTTTTGTTCTACAATGAATGCCTGGCAAAAAGTAGTTAATTGTGATGCAAGCCGTTCTGAAACCAATCGGCAAATTACTCAAAATGCTTAACTCTCCGAGAAAATCACTTTTTTCCCACAATGAATGTCTGGCAAAAAATGTAAATCTCAATGCAAGCCGTTCTGAAACCAATCGGCAAATTACTCAAAATGCTTAACTCGCCGAGATAATCACTTTTGTTCCACAATGAATGTCTGGCAAAAAATAGTTAATTTTGATGCAAGACGTTCTAAAATCAATCGGCAACTTACTCAAAATGCTTAACTCGCCGAGAAATTCACTTTTGTTCCACAATGAATGTCTGGCAAAAAATAGTTAAATTCAATGCAAGCCGTTCTGAAACCAATCGGCAAATTACTCAAAATGTTTAACTCGCCGAGAAAATCACTTTAGTTCCACAATGAATGCCTGGCAATAAATAGTAAATTTCAATGCATGCCGTTCTGAAACCAATCGGCAAATTACTCAAAATGCTTAACGCGCCGAGAAAATCACTTTTTTCCCACAATGAATGTCTGGCAAAAAATAGTTAATTTTGATGCAAGACGTTCTGAAACCAATCGGCAAATTACTCAAAATGCTTCACTCGCCGAGAATATCACTTTTTTCCCACAATCAATGTCTGGCAAAAAATAGTTAATTTCAATGCAAGCCGTACTGAAAGCAATCGGCAAATTACTCAAAATGCTTAACTCGCCGAGAAAATCACTTTTGTTCTACAATGAATGCCTGGCAAAAAGTAGTTAATTGTGATGCAAGCCGTTCTGAAACCGATCGGAAAATTACTCAAAATGCTTAATTCGCCGAGAAAATCACTTTTTCCCCACAATGAATGTCTGGCAAAAAGTATAAATTTAAATGCAAGCCGTTCTGAAACCATTCGGCAAATTACTCAAAATGCTTAACTCACCGAGAAAATCACTTTTGTTCCACAATAAATGGCTGGCAAAAAAATTTACTTTCAATGCAAGCCGTTCTGAAACCAATCGGCAAATTACTCAAAATGCATAACTCGCCGAGAAAATCATTTTTGTTCCACAATGAATGTCTGGCAAAACATAGTTAATTTCAATGCAAGCCGTTCTGAAACCAATCGGCAAATTACTCAAAATGCTTAACGCGCCGAGAAAATCACTGTTTTCCCACAATGATTGCCTGGCAAAAAATAGATAATTGTGATGCAAGCCGTTCTGAAACCAATCGGCAAATTACTCAAAATGCTTAACTCGCCGAGAAAATCACTTTTGTTCCACAATGAATGTCTGGCAAAAAATAGTTAATTTCAATGCAAGCCGTACTGAAACCAATCGGCAAATTAGTCAAAATGCTTAACTCGCCGAGAAAATCATTTTTGTTCCACAATGAATGTCTGGCAAAACATAGTAAATTTCAATGCGAGCCGTTCTGAAACCAATCGGCAAATTACTCAAAATGCTTAACTCGCCGAGAAAATCACTTTTGTTCCACAATGAATGCCTGGCAAAAATAGTTAATTTCAATGAAAGCCGTTCTGAAAGCAATCGGCAAATTACTCAAAATGCTTAACTCGCCGAGAAAATCACTTTTGTTCTACAATGAATGCCTGGCAAAAAGTAGTTAATTGTGATGCAAGCCGTTCTGAAACCAATCGGCAAATTACTCAAAATGCTTAACTCTCCGAGAAAATCATTTTTTTCCCACAATGAATGTCTGGCAAAAAATGTAAATCTCAATGCAAGCCGTTCTGAAACCAATCGGCAAATTACTCAAAATGCTTACCTCGCCGAGAAAATCACTTTTGTTCCACAATGAATGTCTGGCAAAAAATAGTTAATTTCAATGCAAGCCGTTCTGAAACCAATCGGCAAATTACTCAAAATGCTTAACGCGCCGAGAAAATCACTTTTTTCCCACAATGAATGTCTGGCAAAAAATAGTTAATTTTGATGCAAGACGTTCTAAAATCAATCGGCAACTTACTCAAAATGCTTAACTCGCCGAGAAAATCACTTTTTTCCCACAATGAATGTCTGGCAAAAAATAGTTAATTTTGATGCAAGACGTTCTGAAACCAATCGGCAAATTACTCAAAATGCTTAACTCGCCGAGAAAATCACTTTTTTCCCACAATGAATGTCTGGCAAAAAATAGTTAATTGTGATGCAAGCCGTTCTGAAAGCAATCGGCAAATTACTCAAAATGCTTAACTCGCCGAGAAAATCACTTTTGTTCCACAATGAATGTCTGGCAAAAAATAGTAAATTTCAATGCATGCCGTTCTGAAACCAATCGGCAAATTACTCAAAATGCTCAACTTAACCGAGAAAATTACCTTTGTTCCACAATGAGTGCCTGGCACAAAATAGTAAATTTCAATGCAAGCCGTTCTGAAACCAATCGGCAAATTACTCAAAATGCTTAAGTCGCCGAGAAAATCACTTTTGTTCCACAATGAATGCCTGGCAAAATAGAGTTAATTGTGATGCAAGCCGTTCTGAAAGCAATCGGCAAATTACTCAGAATGCTCAACTCGCCGAGAAAATCACTTTTTTTCCACAATGAATGTCTGGCAAAAAATAGTTAATTGTGATGCAAGCCGTTCTGAAACCAATCGGCAAATTACTCAAAATGCTGAACTCGCCGAGAAAATCATTTTTGTTCCACAATGAATGTCTGGCAAAACATAGTAAATTTCAATGCGAGCCGTTCTGAAACCAATCGGCAAATTACTCAAAATGCTTAACTCGCCGAGAAAATCACTTTTGTTCCACAATGAATGCCTGGCAAAAATAGTTAATTTCAATGAAAGCCGTTCTGAAAGCAATCGGCAAATTACTCAAAATGCTTAACTCGCCGAGAAAATCACTTTTGTTCTACAATGAATGCCTGGCAAAAAGTAGTTAATTGTGATGCAAGCCGTTCTGAAACTAATCGGCAAATTACTCAAAATGCTTAACTCGCCGAGAAAATTACTTTTTTCCCACAATGAATGTCTGGCAAAAAATAGTAAATTTCAATGCAAGCCGTTCTGAAACCAATCGGCAAATTACTCAAAATGCATAACGCGCCGAGAAAATCACTTTTTTCCCACAATGAATGCCTGGCAAAAAATAGTGAATTTTGATGCAAGACGTTTTGAAACCAATCGGCAAATTACTCAAAATGCTTAACTCTCCGAGAAAATCACTTTTGTTCCACAATGAATGTCTGGCAAAAAATAGTTAATTTCAATGCAAGCCGTTCTGAAACCAGTCGGCAAATTACTCAAAATGCTTACCGCGCCGAGAAAATCACTTTTGTTCCACAATGAATGCCTGGCAAAAAGTAGTTAATTAAAAGTAGCCGTTCTCAAAGCAATCGGCAAATTACTCAAAATGCTTAACTCTCCGAGAAAATCACTTTTTTCCCACAATGAATGTCTGGTGTAGAGGGTGCCATCTCCGTTACTCCACTACTGGGCCGATATCTGGGGTTTGAATATCTGTGTGTGTCTCTCTCCAGCTGGCACTGAAACTTCAGAGGCCAGGGGATGTCGCACTGGGACACTTCCACTGAAGAGAGCACTGATTCAAGCCTGCCGTTTATTCCTAACCGACAGCCTGAGACTTATATCACACAGATCTCCAGACCCCTACCAATACCCAGGTGATTCTCTCTCTTGCCGGTGGTGCAACAGCCACCCGGTTCCTACTCCACTAGAGTAGCTTTCCCAAATGTTTATTCCCTAACCAGCAGTCTGTCCTGAGTGAATCGCTCAAGATGACCCTCGATTCCTGAACCCGGAATTAAGGTGAGGAGTATTTTAACAATGACTTGGTCAGAGGTCGCTGGTGAAAGATTGAAGAATTTAAACGACTCCAATTGTCATCAAATCAAGGTTTATTGTAAAACCCAGGTCAAAATCATCAACAGAAGAAACACAATACAATCTTATTCTCTAATATACACTATGTCTATTCAAAAGTAATATAGCGGACACAACGAAAATTCTTATGCTTACACAGGTTTTAGCAATATCACAAGGCACAAAAACAAGTTCCCTTCCCCAAAGCCTCAACCACTATTAAAGTCTCGGGAGTTTCGCAAGCTGCTGCGGAGTACTTACGGTCACAGGCTGCAGAGGTCAAGCCAGGGGTGCAGAGGTCGAGCCACGAACGAAGCGCCACCTACTCGAAAACACAGCCCCTTTTATATAGTTATACCTGGCTTTGTTCTGTGATCGGCCAGCCCCTTTTGCATTGAAAAGGTAAGTTTTTAAAGTTCCCGCTGGTCCCGCCCCCTTTGAGCCGGTCAGAGCTGTATGTTTCTGCCGGCAGCTTCTGTCAAGCTTGGAGTACCTCCCCCAGGTCCGCCTCCAACTTGGTTTTTCTGCCGGTAGCTTCTGTCAAGCTTGGAGTACCTCCCCCAGGTCCGCCTCCAACTTGGTTTTTTCAGACCTGTGCGATTTGAATTTGGCGCTGGCTCCGCCCCCCTCCTCCCAGTGAGTTTCTGCCGGTAGCTCCTGTCAAGATTGGAGTACCTCCCCCAGGTCCGCCTCCAACTTGGTTTTTCTGCCGGTAGCTCCTGCTGATTTTCTAGGGGCTTTTCCAGCGCAATATGCTGGACTCAGACAGTCTGATTTCTAGTTTAACGAGGTTAGGCTCTTCTGTGGAGAATTTCAGTGTCTTCCAGCTGCTCCGGAGATGGCTGCTATTCTCACCTCGCTATGTTGATGGGGTGTTAATTGGATTCTGCTCTGGTGGAGGCCAGGTCATTTACATTTGCATGGGGCTATGACCATCCCATTGTCCTGCTTGCATGCAAGCCTCCTGTGTATTCCCGTGCCCCTTTGTCTGTGTTTTGATGTTATCTTGTTGTCTGGCTCCTTCTTCCTTGTAGCTCCTAGGGGGGTGTTTTGGAAATATTCTCTCTCTATGTCCCTACTCAGCTCAGCGGGCCAAGCCTGCTGGGAAAACTGGTTCTGTTCCCTTGGCTGGAAAGTCAGTTTACAGTCTCTGAGTTTCTCCAAAAGGGCCGAATTGCCCGAAAACCTTACACTGGCAAAAAATGTAAATTTCAATGCAAGCCGTTCTGAAACCAATCGGCAAATTACTCAAAATGCTTAACTCGCCGAGAAAATCAGTTTTGTTCCACAATGAATGTCTGGCAAAAAATAGTTAATTTCAATGCAAGCCGTTCTGAATCTAATCGGCAAATTACTCAAAATGCTTAACTCGCCGAGAAAATCACGTTTGTTCCACAATGAATGTCTGGCAAAAAATAGTTAATTTCAATGCAAGCCGTTCTGAAACCAATCGGCAAATTACTCAAAATGCTTAACTCGCCGAGAAAATCACTTTTGTTCTACAATGAATGCCTGGCAAAAAGTAGTTAATTGTGATGCAAGCCGTTCTGAAACCAATCGGCAAATTACTCAAAATGCTTAACTCTCCGAGAAAATCACTTTTTCCCACAATGAATGTCTGGCAAAAAATGTAAATCTCAATGCAAGCCGTTCTGAAACCAATCGGCAAATTACTCAAAATGCTTAACTCGCCGAGATAATCACTTTTGTTCCACAATGAATGTCTGGCAAAAAATAGTTAATTTTGATGCAAGACGTTCTAAAACCAATCGGCAACTTACTCAAAATGCTTAACTCGCCGAGAAATTCACTTTTGTTCCACAATGAAGGTCTGGCAAAAAATAGTAAATTTCAATGCAAGCCGTTCTGAAAGCAATCGGCAAATTACTCAGAATCCTCAACTCGCCGAGAAAATCATTTTTGTTCCACAATGAATGCCTGGCAAAAAATAGTGAATTTCAATGCAAGCCGTTCTGAAACCAATCCGCAAATTACTCAAAATGCTTACCTCTCCGAGTAAATCACTTTTGTTCCACAATGAATGTCTGGCAAAAAATAGTTAATTTCAATGCAAGCCGTTCTGAAACAAATCGGCAAATTACTGAAAATGCTTATCGCGCCGAGAAAATCACTTTTGTTCCACAATGAATTTCTGGCAAAAAATAGTAAATTGTGATGCAAGCCGTTCTGAAAGGAATCGGCAAATTACTCAAAATGCTTAACTCGCCGAGAAAATCACTTTTTTCGCACAATGAATGTCTGGCAAAAAATAGTAAATTTCAATGCAAGCCGTTCTGAAACCAATCAGCAAATTACTCAAAAATGCTTAACTCGCCGAGAAAATCACTTTTGTTCCAAATTGAATGCCAGGCAAAAAATTGTTAATTGTGATGCAAGCCGTTCTGAAACCAATCGGCAAATTACTCAAAATGCTTAACGCGCCGAGAAAATCACTTTTTTCCCACAATGAATCTCTGGCAAAAAATAGTTAATTTTGATGCAAGACGTTCTGAAACCAATGGGCAAATTACTCAAAATGCTTAACTCGCCGAGAAAATCACTTTTTTCCCACAATGAATGTCTGGCAGAAAATGTAAATTTCAATGCAAGCCGTTCTGAAACCAATCGGCAAATTACTCAAAATGCTTAACTCGCCGAGAAAATCACTTTTTTTCCACAATGAATGTCTGGCAAAAAATAGTTAATTGTGATGCAAGCCGTTCTGAAAGCAATCGGCAAATTACTCAAAATGCTGAACTCGCCGAGAAAATCATTTTTGTTCCACAATGAATGTCTGGCAAAACATAGTAAATTTCAATGCGAGCCGTTCTGAAACCAATCGGCAAATTACTCAAAATGCTTAACTCGCCGAGAAAATCACTTTTGTTCCAAAATGAATGCCAGGCAAAAAATAGTTCATTGTGATGCAAGCCGTTCTGAAACCAATCGGCAAATTACTCAAAATGCTTAACGCGCCGAGAAAATCACTTTTTTCCCACAATGAATCTCTGGCAAAAAATAGTTAATTTTGATGCAAGACGTTCTGACACCAATCGGCAAATTACTCAAAATGCTTAACTCGCCGAGAAAATCACTTTTTTCCCACAATGAATGTCTGGCAGAAATTGTAAATTTCAATGCAAGCCGTTCTGAAAGCAATCGGCAAATTACTCAGAATGCTTAACTCGCCGAGAAAATTATTTTTTTCCCACAATGAATGTCTGGCAAAAAATAGTAAATTTCAATGCAAGCCGCTCTGAAAGCAATCGGCAAATTACTCAGAATCCTCAACTCGCCGAGAAAATCACTTTTGTTCCACAATGAATGCCTGGCAAAAAATAGTTAATTGTGATGCAAGCCGTTCTGAAAGCAATCGGCAAATTACTCAAAATGCTTAACTCGCCGAGAAAATCACCTTTTTCCCACAATGAATGTCTGGCAAAAAATAGTAAATTTCAATGCAAGCCGTTCTGAAAGCCATCGGCAAATTACTCAAAATGCTTAACTCGCCGAGAAAATCATTTTTGTTCCAAAATGAATGCCAGGCAAAAAATAGTTCATTGTGATGCAAGCCGTTCTGAAACCAATCGGCAAATTACTCAAAATGCTTAACGCGCCGAGAAAATCACTTTTTTCGCACAATGAATCTCTGGCAAAAAATAGTTAATTTTGATGCAAGACGTTCTGACACCAATCGGCAAATTACTCAAAATGCTTAACTCGCCGAGAAAATCACTTTTTTCCCACAATGAATGTGTGGCAGAAAATGTAAATTTCAATGCATGCCATTCTGAAACCAATCGGCAAATTACTCAAAATGCTTAACTCTCCGAGTAAATCACTTTTGTTCCACAATGAATGTCTGGCAGAAAATAGTTAATTTCAATGCAAGCCGTTCTGAAAGCAATCGGCAAATTACTCAGAATGCTTAACTCGCCGAGAAAATTATTTTTTTCCCACAATGAAGGTCTGGCAAAAAATAGTAAATTTCAATGCAAGCCGTTCTGAAAGCAATCGGCAAATTACTCAGAATCCTCAACTCGCCGAGAAAATCATTTTTGTTCCACAATGAATGCCTGGCAAAAAATAGTGAATTTCAATGCAAGCCGTTCTGAAACCAATCCGCAAATTACTCAAAATGCTTACCTCTCCGAGTAAATCACTTTTGTTCCACAATGAATGTCTGGCAAAAAATAGTTAATTTCAATGCAAGCCGTTCTGAAACAAATCGGCAAATTACTGAAAATGCTTATCGCGCCGAGAAAATCACTTTTGTTCCACAATGAATTTCTGGCAAAAAATAGTAAATTGTGATGCAAGCCGTTCTGAAAGGAATCGGCAAATTACTCAAAATGCTTAACTCGCCGAGAAAATCACTTTTTTCGCACAATGAATGTCTGGCAAAAAATAGTAAATTTCAATGCAAGCCGTTCTGAAACCAATCAGCAAATTACTCAAAAATGCTTAACTCGCCGAGAAAATCACTTTTGTTCCAAATTGAATGCCAGGCAAAAAATTGTTAATTGTGATGCAAGCCGTTCTGAAACCAATCGGCAAATTACTCAAAATGCTTAACGCGCCGAGAAAATCACTTTTTTCCCACAATGAATCTCTGGCAAAAAATAGTTAATTTTGATGCAAGACGTTCTGAAACCAATGGGCAAATTACTCAAAATGCTTAACTCGCCGAGAAAATCACTTTTTTCCCACAATGAATGTCTGGCAGAAAATGTAAATTTCAATGCAAGCCGTTCTGAAACCAATCGGCAAATTACTCAAAATGCTTAACTCGCCGAGAAAATCACTTTTTTTCCACAATGAATGTCTGGCAAAAAATAGTTAATTGTGATGCAAGCCGTTCTGAAAGCAATCGGCAAATTACTCAAAATGCTGAACTCGCCGAGAAAATCATTTTTGTTCCACAATGAATGTCTGGCAAAACATAGTAAATTTCAATGCGAGCCGTTCTGAAACCAATCGGCAAATTACTCAAAATGCTTAACTCGCCGAGAAAATCACTTTTGTTCCACAATGAATGCCTGGCAAAAATAGTTAATTTCAATGAAAGCCGTTCTGAAAGCAATCGGCAAATTACTCAAAATGCTTAACTCGCCGAGAAAATCACTTTTGTTCTACAATGAATGCCTGGCAAAAAGTAGTTAATTGTGATGCAAGCCGTTCTGAAACTAATCGGCAAATTACTCAAAATGCTTAACTCGCCGAGAAAATTACTTTTTTCCCACAATGAATGTCTGGCAAAAAATAGTAAATTTCAATGCAAGCCGTTCTGAAACCAATCGGCAAATTACTCAAAATGCATAACGCGCCGAGAAAATTATTTTTTTCCCACAATGAATGTCTGGCAAAAAATAGTAAATTTCAATGCAAGCCGTTCTGAAAGCAATCGCCAAATTACTCAGAATGCTTAACTCGCCGAGAAAATCACTTTTTTCCCACAATGAATGCCTGGCAAAAAATAGTGAATTTTGATGCAAGACGTTTTGAAACCAATCGGCAAATTACTCAAAATGCTTAACTCTCCGAGAAAATCACTTTTGTTCCACAATGAATGTCTGGCAAAAAATAGTTAATTTCAATGCAAGCCGTTCTGAAACCAGTCGGCAAATTACTCAAAATGCTTACCGCGCCGAGAAAATCACTTTTGTTCCACAATGAATGCCTGGCAAAAAGTAGTTAATTAAAAGTAGCCGTTCTCAAAGCAATCGGCAAATTACTCAAAATGCTTAACTCTCCGAGAAAATCACTTTTTTCCCACAATGAATGTCTGGTGTAGAGGGTGCCATCTCCGTTAATCCACTACTGGGCCGATATCTGGGGTTTGAATATCTGTGTGTGTCTCTCTCCAGCTGGCACTGAAACTTCAGAGGCCAGGGGATGTCGCACTGGGACACTGCCACTGAAGAGAGCACTGATTCAAGCCTGCCGTTTATTCCTAACCGACAGCTTGAGACTTATATCACACAGATCTCCAGACCCCTACCAATACCCAGGTGATTCTCTCTCTTGCCGGTGGTGCAACAGCCACCCGGTTCCTACTCCACTAGAGTAGCTTTCCCAAGAGAGAGAATAGGACACTGCTGTTTATTCCCTAACCAGCAGTCTGTCCTGAGTGAATCGCTCAAGATGACCCTCGATTCCTGAACCCGGAATTAAGGTGAGGAGTATTTTAACAATGACTTGATCAGAGGTCGCTGGTGAAAGATTGAAGAATTTAAACGACTCCAATTGTCATCAAATCAAGGTTTATTGTAAAACCCAGGTCAAAATCATCAACAGAAGAAACACAATACAATCTTATGCTCTAATATACACTATGTCTATTCAAAAGTAATATAGCGGACACAACGAAAATTCTTATGCTTACACAGGTTTTAGCAATATCACAAGGCACAAAAACAAGTTCCCTTCCCCAAAGCCTCAACCACTATTAAAGTCTAGGGAGTTTCGCAAGCTGCTGCGGAGTACTTACGATCACAGGCTGCAGAGGTCAAGTCAGGGGTGCAGAGGTCGAGCCACGAATGAAGCGCCCCCTACTCGAAAACACAGCCCCTTTTATATAGTTATACCTGGCTTTGTTCTGTGATCGGCCAGCCCCTTTTGCATTGAAAAGGTAAGTTTTTTAAGTTCCCGCTGGTCCCGCCCCCTTTGAGCCGGTCAGAGCTGTATGTTTCTGCCGGCAGCTTCTGTCAAGCTTGGAGTACCTCCCCCAGGTCCGCCTCCAACTTGGTTTTTCTGCCGGTAGCTTCTGTCAAGCTTGGAGTACCTCCCCCAGGTCCGCCTCCAACTTGGTTTTTTCAGACCTGTGCGATTTGAATTTGGCGCTGGCTCCGCCCCCCTCCTCCCAGTGAGTTTCTGCCGGTAGCTCCTGTCAAGATTGGAGTACCTCCCCCAGGTCCGCCTCCAACTTGGTTTTTCTGCCGGTAGCTCCTGCTGATTTTCTAGGGGCTTTTCCAGCGCAATATGCTGGACTCAGACAGTCTGATTTCTAGTTTAACGAGGTTAGGCTCTTCTGTGGAGAATTTCAGTGTCTTCCAGCTGCTCCGGAGATGGCTGCTATTCTCACCTCGCTATGTTGATGGGGTGTTAATTGGATTCTGCTCTGGTGGAGGCCAGGTCATTTACATTTGCATGGGGCTATGACCATCCCATTGTCCTGCTTGCATGCAAGCCTCCTGTGTATTCCCGTGCCCCTTTGTCTGTGTTTTGATGTTATCTTGTTGTCTGGCTCCTTCTTCCTTGTAGCTCCTAGGGGGGTGTTTTGGAAATATTCTCTCTCTATGTCCCTACTCAGCTCAGCGGGCCAAGCCTGCTGGGAAAACTGGTTCTGTTCCCTTGGCTGGAAAGTCAGTTTACAGTCTCTGAGTTTCTCCAAAAGGGCCGAATTGCCCGAAAACCTTACACTGGCAAAAAATGTAAATTTCAATGCAAGCCGTTCTGAAACCAATCGGCAAATTACTCAAAATGCTTAACTCGCCGAGAAAATCAGTTTTGTTCCACAATGAATGTCTGGCAAAAAATAGTTAATTTCAATGCAAGCCGTTCTGAATCCAATCGGCAAATTACTCAAAATGCTTAACTCGCCGAGAAAATCACGTTTGTTCCACAATGAATGTCTGGCAAAAAATAGTTAATTTCAATGCAAGCCGTTCTGAAACCAATCGGCAAATTACTCAAAATGCTTAACTCGCCGAGAAAATCACTTTTGTTCTACAATGAATGCCTGGCAAAAAGTAGTTAATTGTGATGCAAGCCGTTCTGAAACCAATCGGCAAATTACTCAAAATGCTTAACTCTCCGAGAAAATCACTTTTTTCCCACAATGAATGTCTGGCAAAAAATGTAAATCTCAATGCAAGCCGTTCTGAAACCAATCGGCAAATTACTCAAAATGCTTAACTCGCCGAGATAATCACTTTTGTTCCACAATGAATGTCTGGCAAAAAATAGTTAATTTTGATGCAAGACGTTCTAAAATCAATCGGCAACTTACTCAAAATGCTTAACTCGCCGAGAAATTCACTTTTGTTCCACAATGAATGTCTGGCAAAAAATAGTTAAATTCAATGCAAGCCGTTCTGAAACCAATCGGCAAATTACTCAAAATGTTTAACTCGCCGAGAAAATCACTTTAGTTCCACAATGAATGCCTGGCAATAAATAGTAAATTTCAATGCATGCCGTTCTGAAACCAATCGGCAAATTACTCAAAATGCTTAACGCGCCGAGAAAATCACTTTTTTCCCACAATGAATGTCTGGCAAAAAATAGTTAATTTTGATGCAAGACGTTCTGAAACCAATCGGCAAATTACTCAAAATGCTTCACTCGCCGAGAATATCACTTTTTTCCCACAATCAATGTCTGGCAAAAAATAGTTAATTTCAATGCAAGCCGTACTGAAAGCAATCGGCAAATTACTCAAAATGCTTAACTCGCCGAGAAAATCACTTTTGTTCTACAATGAATGCCTGGCAAAAAGTAGTTAATTGTGATGCAAGCCGTTCTGAAACCGATCGGAAAATTACTCAAAATGCTTAATTCGCCGAGAAAATCACTTTTTCCCCACAATGAATGTCTGGCAAAAAGTATAAATTTAAATGCAAGCCGTTCTGAAACCATTCGGCAAATTACTCAAAATGCTTAACTCACCGAGAAAATCACTTTTGTTCCACAATAAATGGCTGGCAAAAAAATTTACTTTCAATGCAAGCCGTTCTGAAACCAATCGGCAAATTACTCAAAATGCATAACTCGCCGAGAAAATCATTTTTGTTCCACAATGAATGTCTGGCAAAACATAGTTAATTTCAATGCAAGCCGTTCTGAAACCAATCGGCAAATTACTCAAAATGCTTAACGCGCCGAGAAAATCACTGTTTTCCCACAATGATTGCCTGGCAAAAAATAGATAATTGTGATGCAAGCCGTTCTGAAACCAATCGGCAAATTACTCAAAATGCTTAACTCGCCGAGAAAATCACTTTTGTTCCACAATGAATGTCTGGCAAAAAATAGTTAATTTCAATGCAAGCCGTACTGAAACCAATCGGCAAATTAGTCAAAATGCTTAACTCGCCGAGAAAATCATTTTTGTTCCACAATGAATGTCTGGCAAAACATAGTAAATTTCAATGCGAGCCGTTCTGAAACCAATCGGCAAATTACTCAAAATGCTTAACTCGCCGAGAAAATCACTTTTGTTCCACAATGAATGCCTGGCAAAAATAGTTAATTTCAATGAAAGCCGTTCTGAAAGCAATCGGCAAATTACTCAAAATGCTTAACTCGCCGAGAAAATCACTTTTGTTCTACAATGAATGCCTGGCAAAAAGTAGTTAATTGTGATGCAAGCCGTTCTGAAACCAATCGGCAAATTACTCAAAATGCTTAACTCTCCGAGAAAATCATTTTTTTCCCACAATGAATGTCTGGCAAAAAATGTAAATCTCAATGCAAGCCGTTCTGAAACCAATCGGCAAATTACTCAAAATGCTTACCTCGCCGAGAAAATCACTTTTGTTCCACAATGAATGTCTGGCAAAAAATAGTTAATTTCAATGCAAGCCGTTCTGAAACCAATCGGCAAATTACTCAAAATGCTTAACGCGCCGAGAAAATCACTTTTTTCCCACAATGAATGTCTGGCAAAAAATAGTTAATTTTGATGCAAGACGTTCTAAAATCAATCGGCAACTTACTCAAAATGCTTAACTCGCCGAGAAAATCACTTTTTTCCCACAATGAATGTCTGGCAAAAAATAGTTAATTTTGATGCAAGACGTTCTGAAACCAATCGGCAAATTACTCAAAATGCTTAACTCGCCGAGAAAATCACTTTTTTCCCACAATGAATGTCTGGCAAAAAATAGTTAATTGTGATGCAAGCCGTTCTGAAAGCAATCGGCAAATTACTCAAAATGCTTAACTCGCCGAGAAAATCACTTTTGTTCCACAATGAATGTCTGGCAAAAAATAGTAAATTTCAATGCATGCCGTTCTGAAACCAATCGGCAAATTACTCAAAATGCTCAACTTAACCGAGAAAATTACCTTTGTTCCACAATGAGTGCCTGGCACAAAATAGTAAATTTCAATGCAAGCCGTTCTGAAACCAATCGGCAAATTACTCAAAATGCTTAAGTCGCCGAGAAAATCACTTTTGTTCCACAATGAATGCCTGGCAAAATAGAGTTAATTGTGATGCAAGCCGTTCTGAAAGCAATCGGCAAATTACTCAGAATGCTCAACTCGCCGAGAAAATCACTTTTTTTCCACAATGAATGTCTGGCAAAAAATAGTTAATTGTGATGCAAGCCGTTCTGAAACCAATCGGCAAATTACTCAAAATGCTGAACTCGCCGAGAAAATCATTTTTGTTCCACAATGAATGTCTGGCAAAACATAGTAAATTTCAATGCGAGCCGTTCTGAAACCAATCGGCAAATTACTCAAAATGCTTAACTCGCCGAGAAAATCACTTTTGTTCCACAATGAATGCCTGGCAAAAATAGTTAATTTCAATGAAAGCCGTTCTGAAAGCAATCGGCAAATTACTCAAAATGCTTAACTCGCCGAGAAAATCACTTTTGTTCTACAATGAATGCCTGGCAAAAAGTAGTTAATTGTGATGCAAGCCGTTCTGAAACTAATCGGCAAATTACTCAAAATGCTTAACTCGCCGAGAAAATTACTTTTTTCCCACAATGAATGTCTGGCAAAAAATAGTAAATTTCAATGCAAGCCGTTCTGAAACCAATCGGCAAATTACTCAAAATGCATAACGCGCCGAGAAAATCACTTTTTTCCCACAATGAATGCCTGGCAAAAAATAGTGAATTTTGATGCAAGACGTTTTGAAACCAATCGGCAAATTACTCAAAATGCTTAACTCTCCGAGAAAATCACTTTTGTTCCACAATGAATGTCTGGCAAAAAATAGTTAATTTCAATGCAAGCCGTTCTGAAACCAGTCGGCAAATTACTCAAAATGCTTACCGCGCCGAGAAAATCACTTTTGTTCCACAATGAATGCCTGGCAAAAAGTAGTTAATTAAAAGTAGCCGTTCTCAAAGCAATCGGCAAATTACTCAAAATGCTTAACTCTCCGAGAAAATCACTTTTTTCCCACAATGAATGTCTGGTGTAGAGGGTGCCATCTCCGTTACTCCACTACTGGGCCGATATCTGGGGTTTGAATATCTGTGTGTGTCTCTCTCCAGCTGGCACTGAAACTTCAGAGGCCAGGGGATGTCGCACTGGGACACTTCCACTGAAGAGAGCACTGATTCAAGCCTGCCGTTTATTCCTAACCGACAGCCTGAGACTTATATCACACAGATCTCCAGACCCCTACCAATACCCAGGTGATTCTCTCTCTTGCCGGTGGTGCAACAGCCACCCGGTTCCTACTCCACTAGAGTAGCTTTCCCAAATGTTTATTCCCTAACCAGCAGTCTGTCCTGAGTGAATCGCTCAAGATGACCCTCGATTCCTGAACCCGGAATTAAGGTGAGGAGTATTTTAACAATGACTTGGTCAGAGGTCGCTGGTGAAAGATTGAAGAATTTAAACGACTCCAATTGTCATCAAATCAAGGTTTATTGTAAAACCCAGGTCAAAATCATCAACAGAAGAAACACAATACAATCTTATGCTCTAATATACACTATGTCTATTCAAAAGTAATATAGCGGACACAACGAAAATTCTTATGCTTACACAGGTTTTAGCAATATCACAAGGCACAAAAACAAGTTCCCTTCCCCAAAGCCTCAACCACTATTAAAGTCTCGGGAGTTTCGCAAGCTGCTGCGGAGTACTTACGGTCACAGGCTGCAGAGGTCAAGCCAGGGGTGCAGAGGTCGAGCCACGAACGAAGCGCCCCCTACTCGAAAACACAGCCCCTTTTATATAGTTATACCTGGCTTTGTTCTGTGATCGGCCAGCCCCTTTTGCATTGAAAAGGTAAGTTTTTAAAGTTCCCGCTGGTCCCGCCCCCTTTGAGCCGGTCAGAGCTGTATGTTTCTGCCGGCAGCTTCTGTCAAGCTTGGAGTACCTCCCCCAGGTCCGCCTCCAACTTGGTTTTTCTGCCGGTAGCTTCTGTCAAGCTTGGAGTACCTCCCCCAGGTCCGCCTCCAACTTGGTTTTTTCAGACCTGTGCGATTTGAATTTGGCGCTGGCTCCGCCCCCCTCCTCCCAGTGAGTTTCTGCCGGTAGCTCCTGTCAAGATTGGAGTACCTCCCCCAGGTCCGCCTCCAACTTGGTTTTTCTGCCGGTAGCTCCTGCTGATTTTCTAGGGGCTTTTCCAGCGCAATATGCTGGACTCAGACAGTCTGATTTCTAGTTTAACGAGGTTAGGCTCTTCTGTGGAGAATTTCAGTGTCTTCCAGCTGCTCCGGAGATGGCTGCTATTCTCACCTCGCTATGTTGATGGGGTGTTAATTGGATTCTGCTCTGGTGGAGGCCAGGTCATTTACATTTGCATGGGGCTATGACCATCCCATTGTCCTGCTTGCATGCAAGCCTCCTGTGTATTCCCGTGCCCCTTTGTCTGTGTTTTGATGTTATCTTGTTGTCTGGCTCCTTCTTCCTTGTAGCTCCTAGGGGGGTGTTTTGGAAATATTCTCTCTCTATGTCCCTACTCAGCTCAGCGGGCCAAGCCTGCTGGGAAAACTGGTTCTGTTCCCTTGGCTGGAAAGTCAGTTTACAGTCTCTGAGTTTCTCCAAAAGGGCCGAATTGCCCGAAAACCTTACACTGGCAAAAAATGTAAATTTCAATGCAAGCCGTTCTGAAACCAATCGGCAAATTACTCAAAATGCTTAACTCGCCGAGAAAATCAGTTTTGTTCCACAATGAATGTCTGGCAAAAAATAGTTAATTTCAATGCAAGCCGTTCTGAATCTAATCGGCAAATTACTCAAAATGCTTAACTCGCCGAGAAAATCACGTTTGTTCCACAATGAATGTCTGGCAAAAAATAGTTAATTTCAATGCAAGCCGTTCTGAAACCAATCGGCAAATTACTCAAAATGCTTAACTCGCCGAGAAAATCACTTTTGTTCTACAATGAATGCCTGGCAAAAAGTAGTTAATTGTGATGCAAGCCGTTCTGAAACCAATCGGCAAATTACTCAAAATGCTTAACTCTCCGAGAAAATCACTTTTTCCCACAATGAATGTCTGGCAAAAAATGTAAATCTCAATGCAAGCCGTTCTGAAACCAATCGGCAAATTACTCAAAATGCTTAACTCGCCGAGATAATCACTTTTGTTCCACAATGAATGTCTGGCAAAAAATAGTTAATTTTGATGCAAGACGTTCTAAAACCAATCGGCAACTTACTCAAAATGCTTAACTCGCCGAGAAATTCACTTTTGTTCCACAATGAATGTCTGGCAAAAAATAGTTAAATTCAATGCAAGCCGTTCTGAAACCAATCGGCAAATTACTCAAAATGCTTAACGCGCCGAGAAAATCACTTTTTTCCCACAATGAATGTCTGGCAAAAAATAGTTAATTTTGATGCAAGACGTTCTGAAACCAATCGGCAAATTACTCAAAATGCTTCACTCGCCGAGAATATCACTTTTTTCCCACAATCAATGTCTGGCAAAAAATAGTTAATTTCAATGCAAGCCGTTCTGAAAGCAATCGGCAAATTACTCAAAATGCTTAACTCGCCGAGAAAATCACTTTTGTTCTACAATGAATGCCTGGCAAAAAGTAGTTAATTGTGATGCAAGCCGTTCTGAAACCGATCGGAAAATTACTCAAAATGCTTAATTCGCCGAGAAAATCACTTTTTCCCCACAATGAATGTCTGGCAAAAAATATACATTTAAATGCAAGCCGTTCTGAAACCATTCGGCAAATTACTCAAAATGCTTAACTCACCGAGAAAATCACTTTTGTTCCACAATAAATGTCTGGCAAAAAAATTTACTTTCAATGCAAGCCGTTCTGAAACCAATCGGCAAATTACTCAAAATGCATAACTCGCCGAGAAAATCATTTTTGTTCCACAATGAATGTCTGGCAAAACATAGTTAATTTCAATGCAAGCCGTTCTGAAACCAATCGGCAAATTACTCAAAATGCTTAACGCGCCGAGAAAATCACTGTTTTCCCACAATGATTGCCTGGCAAAAAATAGATAATTGTGATGCAAGCCGTTCTGAAACCAATCGGCAAATTACTCAAAATGCTTAACTCGCCGAGAAAATCACTTTTGTTCCACAATGAATGTCTGGCAAAAAATAGTTAATTTCAATGCAAGCCGTACTGAAACCAATCGGCAAATTACTCAAAATGCTTAACTCGCCGAGAAAATCACTTTTGTTCCACAATGAATGTCTGGCAAAAAATCGTTAATTTCAATGCAAGCCGTTCTGAAACCAATCGGCAAATTACTCAAAATGCTGAACTCGCCGAGAAAATCATTTTTGTTCCACAATGAATGTCTGGCAAAACATAGTAAATTTCAATGCGAGCCGTTCTGAAACCAATCGGCAAATTACTCAAAATGCTTAACTCGCCGAGAAAATCACTTTTGTTCCACAATGAATGCCTGGCAAAAATAGATAATTTCAATGAAAGCCGTTCTGAAAGCAATCGGCAAATTACTCAAAATGCTTAACTCGCCGAGAAAATCACTTTTGTTCTACAATGAATGCCTGGCAAAAAGTAGTTAATTGTGATGCAAGCCGTTCTGAAACCAATCGGCAAATTACTCAAAATGCTTAACTCTCCGAGAAAATCACTTTTTTCCCACAATGAATGTCTGGCAAAAAATGTAAATCTCAATGCAAGCCGTTCTGAAACCAATCGGCAAATTACTCAAAATGCTTACCTCGCCGAGAAAATCACTTTTGTTCCACAATGAATGTCTGGCAAAAAATAGTTAATTTCAATGCAAGCCGTTCTGAAACCAGTCGGCAAATTACTCAAAATGCTTAACGCGCCGAGAAAATCACTTTTTTCCCACAATGAATGTCTGGCAAAAAATAGTTAATTTTGATGCAAGACGTTCTGAAACCAATCGGCAAATTACTCAAAATGCTTAACTCGCCGAGAAAATCACTTTTTTCCCACAATGAATGTCTGGCAAAAAATAGTTAATTGTGATGCAAGCCGTTCTGAAAGCAATCGGCAAATTACTCAAAATGCTTAACTCGCCGAGAAAATCACTTTTGTTCCACAATGAATGTCTGGCAAAAAATAGTAAATTTCAATGCATGCCGTTCTGAAACCAATCGGCAAATTACTCAAAATGCTTAACTTAACCGAGAAAATTACTTTTGTTCCACAATGAATGCCTGGCACAAAATAGTAAATTTCAATGCAAGCCGTTCTGAAACCAATCGGCAAATTACTCAAAATGCTTAAGTCGCCGAGAAAATCACTTTTGTTCCACAATGAATGTCTGGCAAAAAATAGTAAATTTCAATGCAAGCCGTTCTGAAACCAATCGGCAAATTAGTCAAAATGCTTAACGCGCCGATAAAATCACTTTTTTCCCCACAATGAATGTCTGGCAAAAAATAGTTAACTTTGATGCAAGACGTTCTGAAACCAATCGGCAAATTACTCAAAATGCTTAACTCGCCGAGAAAATCACTTTTGTTCCACAATGAATGACTGGCAAAAAATAGTAAATTTCAATGCAAGCCGTTCTGAATCCAATCGGCAAATTGCTCAAAATGCTTAACGCGCCGAGAAAATTACTTTTTTCCCCACAATGAATGTCTGGCAAAAAATGTAAATTTTGATTCAAGACGTTCTGAAACCAGTCGGCAAATTACTCAAAATGCTTAACTCGCCGAGAATATCACTTTTTTCCCACAATGAATGTCTGGCAAAAAATATAAATTTCAATGCAAGCCGTTCTGAAACCAATCGGCAAATTGCTCAAAATGCTGAACTCGCCGAGAAAATCACTTTTGTTCCACAATGAATGTCTCGCAAAAAATAGTAAATTTCAAAGCAAGCCGTTCTGAAACCAACCGGCAAATTACTCAAAATGCTTAACTCGCCGAGAAAATCACTTTTTTCCCACAATGAATGTCTGGCAAAAAATGTAAATTTCAATGCAAGCCGTTCTGAAACCTATCGGCAAATTACAAAAAATGCTTAACTCGCCGAGAAAATCACTTTTATTCCACAATGAATGCCTGGCACAAAATAGTAGATTTCAATGCAAGCCGTTCTGAAACCAATCGGCAAATTACTCAAAATGCTTAACGCGCCGAGAAAATCACTTTTTTTCCACAATGAATGTCTGGCATAAAATAGTTAACTTTGATGCAAGCCGTTCTGAAACCAATCGGCAAATTGCTCAAAATGATTAACTCGCCGAGAAAATCACTTTTGTTCCACAATGAATGTCTGGCAAAAAATAGTAAATTTCAATGCAAGCCGTTCTGAAACCAATCGGCAAATTAGTCAAAATGCTTAACGCGCCGATAAAATCACTTTTTTCCCCACAATGAATGTCTGGCAAAAAATAGTTAACTTTGATGCAAGACGTTCTGAAACCAATCGGCAAATTACTCAAAATGCTTAACTCGCCGAGAAAATCACTTTTGTTCCACAATGAATGTCTGGCAAAAAATAGTAAATTTCAATGCAAGCCGTTCTGAAACCAATCGGCAAATTACTGAAAATGCTTAACTCGCCGAGAAAATCACTTTTGTTCCACAATGAATGCCTGGCAAAAAGTAGTTAATGTGATGCAAGCAGTTCTGAATCCAATCGGCAAATTACTCAAAATGCTTAACTCGCCGAGAAAATCACTTTTTTCCCACAATGAATGTATGGCAAAAAATGTAAATTTCAATGCAAGCCGTTGTGAAAACAATCGGCATATTACTCAAAATGCTTAACTCGCCGAGAAAATCACTTTTTTCCCACAGTGAATGACTGGCAAACAATATAAATTTCAATGCAAGCCGTTCTGAAACCAATCGGCAAATTACTCAAAATGCTTAACTCCGAGAAAATCACTTTTGTTCCACAATGAATGCCTGGCAAAAAATAGTTAATTTCAATGCAAGCCGTTCTGAAACCAATCGGCAAATTACTCAAAATGCTTAACGTTCCGAGAAAACCACTTTTGTCCCACAATGAGTGCCTGGCAAAAAATAGTTAATTGTGATGCAAGCCGTTTTTGAAAAGAATCGGCAAATTACTCAAAATGCTTAACTCGCCGAGAAAATCATATTTGTTCCACAATGAATGCCTGGCAAAAAATAGTTAATTGTGATGCAAGCCGTTTTTGAAAAGAATCGGCAAATTACTCAAAATGCTTAACTCGCCGAGAAAATCATATTTGTTCCACAATGAATGCCTGGCAAAAAAAATTTAATTCAATGCGAGCCGTTCTGAAACCAATCGGCAAATTACTCAAAATGCTTGACGCGCCGAGAAAATCACTTTTGTTCCACAATGAATGCCTGGCACAAAATAGTTAATTTCAATGCAAGCCGTTCTGAAAGCGATCGGCAAATTACTCAAAATGCTGAACTCGCTGAGAAAATCACTTTTGTTCCACAATGAATGTCTGGCAAAAAATAATTAATTTCAATGCAAGCCGTTCTGAAACCAATAGGCAAATTACTCAAAATGCTTATCTCGCCGAGAAAATCACTTTTGTTCCACAATGAATGTCGGGCAAAAAATAGTAAATTTCAATGCAAGCCGTTCTGAAACCAATCGCCAAATTACTCAAAATGCTTAATTCGCCGAGAAAATCACTTTTGTTCCACAATGAATGCCTGGCAAAATAGAGTTAATTGTGCTGCAAGCCGCTCTGAAACCAATCGGCAAATTAGTCAAAATGCTTAACTCGCCGAGAAAATCACTTTTGTTCCACAATGAATGTCTGGCAAAAAATAGTTAATTGTGATGTAAGCCGTTCTGAAACCAATCGGCAAATTACTCAAAATGCTTAACTCGCCGAGAAAATCACTTTTGTTCCACAATGAATGCCTGGCAAAATAGAGTTAATTGTGATGCAAGCCGTTCTGAAACCAATCGGCAAATTGCTCAAAATGCTTAACTCGCCGAGAAAATCACTTTTGTTCCACAATGAATGTCTGGCAAAAAATAGTAAATTTCAATGCATGCCGTTCTGAAACCAATCGGCAAATTACTCAAAATGCTTAACTTAACCGATAAAATCACTTTTGTTCCACAATCAATGCCTGGCACAAAACAGTAAATTTCAATGCAAGCCGTTCTGAAACCAATCGGCAAATTACTCAAAATGCTTAACACGCCGAGAAAAGCACTTTTTTCCCACAATGAATGTCTGGCAAAAAATAGTTAATTTTGATGCAAGACGTTCTAAAACCAATCGGCAAATTACTCAATATGCTTAACTATCCGAGAATATCACTTTTTTCCCACAATGAATGTCTGGCAAAAAATATAAATTTCAATGCAAGCCGTTCTGAAACCAATCGGCAAATTGCTCAAAATGCTGAACTCGCCGAGAAAATCACTTTTGTTCCACAATGAATGTCTGGCAAAAAATAGTAGATTTCAATGCTAGCCGTTCTGAAACCAATCGGCAAATTACTCAAAATGCTGAACGCGCCGAGAAAATCACTTTTTTCCCACAATGAATGTCTGGCATAAAATAGTTAACTTTGATGCAAGCCGTTCTGAAACCAATCGGCAAATTGCTCAAAATGCTTAACTCGCCGAGATAATCACTTTTGTTCCACAATGAATGGCAAAAAATAGTTAATTGTGATGTAAGCCGTTCTGAAACCAATCGGCAAATTACTCAAAATGCTTAACTCGCCGAGAAATTCACTTTTTTCCCACAATGAATGCCTGGTTAAAAATAGTAAATTTCAATGCAAACCGTTCTGAAACCAATCGGCAAATTACTCAAAATGCTTAACTCGCCGAGAAAATCACTTTTGTTCCACAATGAATGCCTGGCAAAATCGAGTTAATTGTGATGCAAGCCGTTCTGAAACCAATCGGCAAATTGCTCAAAATGCTTAACTCGCCGAGAAAATCACTTTTGTTCCACAATGAATGTCTGGCAAAAAATAGTAAATTTCAATGCATGCCGTTCTGAAACCAATCGGCAAATTACTCAAAATGCTTAACTTAACCGAGAAAATCACTTTTGTTCCACAATGAATGCCTGGCACAAAACAGTAAATTTCAATGCAAGCCGTTCTGAAACCAATCGGCAAATTACTCAAAATGCTTAACACGCCGAGAAAAGCACTTTTTCCCCACAATGAATGTCTGGCAAAAAATAGTTAATTTTGATGCAAGACATTCTAAAACCAATCGGCAAATTACTCAATATGCTTAACTCGCCGAGAATATCACTTTTTTCCCACAATGAATGTCAGGCAAAAAATATAAATTTCAATGCAAGCCGTTCTGAAACCAATCGGCAAATTGCTCAAAATGCTTAACTTCCGAGAAAATCACTTTTGTTCCACAATGAATGTCTGGCAAAAAATAGTAGATTTCAATGCTAGCCGTTCTGAAACCAATCGGCAAATTACTCAAAATGCTGAACGCGCCGAGAAAATCACTTTTTTCCCACAATGAATGTCTGGCATAAAATAGTTAACTTTGATGCAAGCCGTTCTGAAACCAATCGGCAAATTGCTCAAAATGCTTACATCGCCGAGAAAATCACTTTTGTTCAACAATGAATGCCTGGCAAAAAGTAGTTAATTTTGATGCAAGCCGTTCTGAAACCAATGGGCAAATTACTCAAAATGCTTAACTCTACGAGAAAATCACTTTTGTTCCACAATGAATGCCTGGCAAAATAGAGTTAATTGTGATGCAAGCCGTTCTGAAACCAATCGGCAAATTGCTCAAAATGCTTAACTATCCGAGAATATCACTTTTTTCCCACAATGAATGTCTGGCAAAAAATATAAATTTCAATGCAAGCCGTTCTGAAACCAATCGGCAAATTGCTCAAAATGCTTAACTCGCCGAGAAAATCACTTTTGTTCCACAATGAATGTCTGGCAAAAAATAGTAGATTTCAATGCTAGCCATTCTGAAACCAATCGGCAAATTACTCAAAATGCTGAACGCGCCGAGAAAATCATTTTTTTCCCACAATGAATGTCTGGCATAAAATAGTTAACTTTGATGCAAGCCGTTCTGAAACCAATCGGCAAATTGCTCAAAATGCTTAACACGCCGAGAAAATCACTTTTGTTCCACAATGAATGCCTGGCAAAATAGAGTTAATTGTGATGCAAGCCGTTCTGAAACCAATCGGCAAATTGTTCAAAATGCTTAACTCGCCGAGAAAATCACTTTTGTTCCACAATGAATGTCTGGCAAAAAATAGTAAATTTCAATGCATGCCGTTCTGAAACCAATCGGCAAATTACTCAAAATGCTTAACTTAACCGAGAAAATCACTTTTGTTCCACAATGAATGCCTGGCACAAAACAGTAAATTTCAATGCAAGCCGTTCTGAAACCAATCGGCAAATTACTCAAAATGCTTAACACGCCGAGAAAAGCACTTTTTCCCCACAATGAATGTCTGGCAAAAAATAGTTAATTTTGATGCAAGACGTTCTAAAACCAATCGGCAAATTACTCAATATGCTTAACTCGCCGAGAATATCACTTTTTTCCCACAATGAATGTCAGGCAAAAAATATAAATTTCAATGCAAGCCGTTCTGAAACCAATCGGCAACTTACTGAAAATGCTTAACTCGCCGAGAAAATCACTTTTGTTCCACAATGAATGTCTGGCAAAAAATAGTAAATTTCAATGCATGCCGTTCTGAAACCAATCGGCAAATTACTCAAAATGCTTAACTTAACCGAGAAAATCACTTTTGTTCCACAATGAATGCCTGGCACAAAATAGTAAATTTCAATGCAAGCCGTTCTGAAACCAATCGGCAAATTGCTCAAAATGCTTAACTCTCCGAGAAAATCACTTTTGTTCCACAATGAATGTCTGGCAAAAAATAGTTAACTTTGATGCAAGACGTTCTGAAACCAATCGGCAAATTACTCAAAATGCTTAACTCGCCGAGAAAATCACTTTTATTCCACAATGAATGCCTGGCACAAAATAGTAGATTTCAATGCAAGCCGTTCTGAAACCAATCGGCAAATTACTCAAAATGCTTAAGGCGCCGAGAAAATCACTTTTTTTCCACAATGAATGTCTGGCATAAAATAGTTAACTTCGATGCAAGCCGTTCTGAAACCAGTCGGCAAATTGCTCAAAATGATTAACTCGCCGAGAAAATCACTTTTGTTCCACAATGAATGTCTGGCAAAAAATAGTAAATTTCAATGCAAGCCGTTCTGAAACCAATCGGCAAATTAGTCAAAATGCTTAACGCGCCGATAAAATCACTTTTTTCCCCACAATGAATGTCTGGCAAAAAATAGTTAACTTTGATGCAAGACGTTCTGAAACCAATCGGCAAATTACTCAAAATGCTTAACTCGCCGAGAAAATCACTTTTGGTCCACAATGAATGACTGGCAAAAAATAGTAAATTTCAATGCAAGCCGTTCTGAATCCAATCGGCAAATTGCTCAAAATGCTTAACGCGCCGAGAAAATCACTTTTTTCCCCACAATGAATGTCTGGCAAAAAATGTAAATTTTGATTCAAGACGTTCTGAAACCAGTCGGCAAATTACTCAAAATGCTTAACTCGCCGAGAATATCACTTTTTTCCCACAATGAATGTCTGGCAAAAAATATAAATTTCAATGCAAGCCGTTCTGAAACCAATCGGCAAATTGCTCAAAATGCTTAACTCGCCGAGAAAATCACTTTTGTTCCACAATGAATGTCTCGCAAAAAATAGTAAATTTCAAAGCAAGCCGTTCTGAAACCAACCGGCAAATTACTCAAAATGCTTAACTCGCCGAGAAAATCACTTTTTTCCCACAATGAATGTCTGGCAAAAAATGTAAATTTCAATGCAAGCCGTTCTGAAACCAATCGGCAAATTACAAAAAATGCTTAACTCGCCGAGAAAATCACTTTTATTCCACAATGAATGCCTGGCACAAAATAGTAGATTTCAATGCAAGCCGTTCTGAAACCAATCGGCAAATTACTCAAAATGCTTAACGCGCCGATAAAATCACTTTTTTCCCCACAATGAATGTCTGGCAAAAAATAGTTAACTTTGATGCAAGACGTTCTGAAACCAATCGGCAAATTACTCAAAATGCTTAACTCGCCGAGAAAATCACTTTTGTTCCACAATGAATGTCTGGCAAAAAATAGTAAATTTCAATGCAAGCCGTTCTGAAACCAATCGGCAAATTACTCAAAATGCTTAACTCGCCGAGAAAATCACTTTTGTTCCACAATGAATGCCTGGCAAAAAGTAGTTAATGTGATGCAAGCAGTTCTGAATCCAATCGGCAAATTACTCAAAATGCTTAACTCGCCGAGAAAATCACTTTTTTCCCACAATGAATGTATGGCAAAAAATGTAAATTTCAATGCAAGCCGTTCTGAAAACAATCGGCATATTACTCAAAATGCTTAACTCGCCGAGAAAATCACTTTTTTCCCACAGTGAATGACTGGCAAACAATATAAATTTCAATGCAAGCCGTTCTGAAACCAATCGGCAAATTACTCAAAATGCTTAACTCCGAGAAAATCACTTTTGTTCCACAATGAATGCCTGGCAAAAAATAGTTAATTTCAATGCAAACCGTTCTGAAACCAATCGGCAAATTACTCAAAATGCTTAACGTTCCGAGAAAACCACTTTTGTCCCACAATGAGTGCCTGGCAAAAAATAGTTAATTGTGATGCAAGCCGTTTTTGAAAAGAATCGGCAAATTACTCAAAATGCTTAACTCGCCGAGAAAATCATATTTGTTCCACAATGAATGCCTGGCAAAAAATAGTTAATTGTGATGCAAGCCGTTTTTGAAAAGAATCGGCAAATTACTCAAAATGCTTAACTCGCCGAGAAAATCATATTTGTTCCACAATGAATGCCTGGCAAAAAATAGTTAATTTCAATGCGAGCCGTTCTGAAACCAATCGGCAAATTACTCAAAATGCTTGACGCGCCGAGAAAATCACTTTTGTTCCACAATGAATGCCTGGCACAAAATAGTTAATTTCAATGCAAGCCGTTCTGAAAGCGATCGGCAAATTACTCAAAATGCTGAACTCGCTGAGAAAATCACTTTTGTTCCACAATGAATGCCTGGCAAAAAATAGTTAATTGTGATGCAAGGCGTTCTGAAACCAATCGGCAAATTACTCAAAATGCTTAACTCGCCGAGAAAATCACTTTTGTCCCACAATGAATGTCTGGCAAAAAATGTAAATTTCAATGCAAGCCGTTCTGAAACCAATCGGCAAATTACTCAAAATGCTTAACTCTTCGAGAAAATCACTTTTGTTCCACAATGAATGTCTGGCAAAAAATAATTAATTTCAATGCAAGCCGTTCTGAAACCAATAGGCAAATTACTCAAAATGCTTAACGCGCCGATAAAATCACTTTTGTTCCACAATGAATGTCTGGCAAAAAATAATTAATTTCAATGCAAGCCGTTCTGAAACCAATAGGCAAATTACTCAAAATGCTTATCTCGCCGAGAAAATCACTTTTGTTCCACAATGAATGTCGGGCAAAAAATAGTAAATTTCAATGCAAGCCGTTCTGAAACCAATCGGCAAATTACTCAAAATGCTTAACTCGCCGAGAAAATCACTTTTGTTCCACAATGAATGCCTGGCAAAATTGAGTTAATTGTGCTGCAAGCCGTTCTGAAACCAATCGGCAAATTAGTCAAAATGCTTAACTCGCCGAGAAAATCACTTTTGTTCCACAATGAATGTCTGGCAAAAAATAGTAAATTTCAATGCATGCCGTTCTGAAACCAATCGGCAAATTACTCAAAATGCTTAACTTAACCGATAAAATCACTTTTGTTCCACAATCAATGCCTGGCACAAATGAGTAAATTTCAATGCAAGCCGTTCTGAAACCAATCGGCAAATTACTCAATATGCTTAACTATCCGAGAATATCACTTTTTTCCCACAATGAATGTCTGGCAAAAAATATAAATTTCAATGCAAGCCGTTCTGAAACCAATCGGCAAATTGCTCAAAATGCTTAACTCGCCGAGAAAATCACTTTTGTTCCACAACGAATGTCTGGCAAAAAATAGTAGATTTCAATGCTAGCCGTTCTGAAACCAATCGGCAAATTACTCAAAATGCTGAACGCGCCGAGAAAATCACTTTTTTCCCACAATGAATGTCTGGCATAAAATAGTTAACTTTGATGCAAGCCGTTCTGAAACCAATCGGCAAATTGCTCAAAATGCTTAACTCGCCGAGATAATCACTTTTGTTCCACAATGAATGGCAAAAAATAGTTAATTGTGATGTAAGCCGTTCTGAAACCAATCGGCAAATTACTCAAAATGCTTAACTCGCCGGGAAATTCACTTTTTTCCCACAATGAATGCCTGGTTAAAAATAGTAAATTTCAATGCAAACCGTTCTCAAACCAATCGGCAAATTACTCAAAATGCTTAACTCGCCGAGAAAATCACTTTTGTTCCACAATGAATGCCTGGCAAAATAGAGTTAATTCTGATGCAAGCCGTTCTGAAACCAATCGGCAAATTGCTCAAAATGCTTAACTCGCCGAGAAAATCACTTTTGTTCCACAATGAATGTCTGGCAAAAAATAGTAAATTTCAATGCATGCCGTTCTGAAACCAATCGGCAAATTACACAAAATGCTTAACTTAACCGAGAAAATCACTTTTGTTCCACAATGAATGCCTGGCACAAAACAGTAAAATTCAATGCAAGCCGTTCTGAAACCAATCGGCAAATTACTCAAAATGCTTAACACGCCGAGAAAAGCACTTTTTCCCCACAATGAATGTCTGGTAAAAATAGTTAATTTTGATGCAAGACATTCTAAAACCAATCGGCAAATTACTCAATATGCTTAACTCGCCGAGAATATCACTTTTTTCCCACAATGAATGTCAGGCAAAAAATATAAATTTCAATGCAAGCCGTTCTGAAACCAATCGGCAAATTGCTCAAAATGCTTAACTTGCCGAGAAAATCACTTTTGTTCCACAATGAATGTCTGGCAAAAAATAGTAGATTTCAATGCTAGCCGTTCTGAAACCAATCGGCAAATTACTCAAAATGCTGAACGCGCCGAGAAAATCACTTTTTTCCCACAATGAATGTCTGGCATAAAATAGTTAACTTTGATGCAAGCCGTTCTGAAACCAATCGGCAAATTGCTCAAAATGCTTACATCGCCGAGAAAATCACTTTTGTTCAACAATGAATGCCTGGCAAAAAGTAGTTAATTTTGATGCAAGCAGTTCTGAAACCAATGGGCAAATTACTCAAAATGCTTAACTCTACGAGAAAATCACTTTTGTCCCACAATGAATGTCTGGCAAAAAATAGTAAATTTCAATGCAAACCGTTCTGAAACCAATCGGCAAATTACTCAAAATGCTTAACTCGCCGAGAAAATCACTTTTGTTCCACAATGAATGCCTGGCAAAATAGAGTTAATTGTGATGCAAGCCGTTCTGAAACCAATCGGCAAATTGCTCAAAATGCTTAACTCGCCGAGAAAATCACTTTTGTTCCACAATGAATGTCTGGCAAAAAATAGTAAATTTCAATGCATGCCGTTCTGAAACCAATCGGCAAATTACTCAAAATGCTTAACTTAACCGAGAAAATCACTTTTGTTCCACAATGAATGCCTGGCACAAAACAGTAAATTTCAATGCAAGCCGTTCTGAAACCAATCGGCAAATTACTCAAAATGCTTAACACGCCGAGAAAAGCACTTTTTCCCCACAATGAATGTCTGGCAAAAAATAGTTAATTTTGATGCAAGACGTTCTAAAACCAATCGGCAAATTACTCAATATGCTTAACTCGCCGAGAATATCACTTTTTTCCCACAATGAATGTCAGGCAAAAAATATAAATTTCAATGCAAGCCGTTCTGAAACCAATCGGCAAATTACTGAAAATGCTTAACTCGCCGAGAAAATCACTTTTGTTCCACAATGAATGTCTGGCAAAAAATAGTAAATTTCAATGCAAGCCGTTCTGAAACCAATCGGCAAATTACTCAAAATGCTTAACTCGCCGAGAAAATCACTTTTGTTCCACAATGAATGCCTGGCAAAAAGTAGTTAATGTGATGCAAGCAGTTCTGAATCCAATCGGCAAATTACTCAAAATGCTTAACTCGCCGAGAAAATCACTTTTTTCCCACAATGAATGTATGGCAAAAAATGTAAATTTCAATGCAAGCCGTTCTGAAAACAATCGGCATATTACTCAAAATGCTTAACTCGCCGAGAAAATCACTTTTTTCCCACAGTGAATGACTGGCAAACAATATAAATTTCAATGCAAGCCGTTCTGAAACCAATCGGCAAATTACTCAAAATGCTTAACTCCGAGAAAATCACTTTTGTTCCACAATGAATGCCTGGCAAAAAATAGTTAATTTCAATGCAAGCCGTTCTGAAACCAATCGGCAAATTACTCAAAATGCTTAACGTTCCGAGAAAACCACTTTTGTCCCACAATGAGTGCCTGGCAAAAAATAGTTAATTGTGATGCAAGCCGTTTTTGAAAAGAATCGGCAAATTACTCAAAATGCTTAACTCGCCGAGAAAATCATATTTGTTCCACAATGAATGCCTGGCAAAAAATAGTTAATTGTGATGCAAGCCGTTTTTGAAAAGAATCGGCAAATTACTCAAAATGCTTAACTCGCCGAGAAAATCATATTTGTTCCACAATGAATGCCTGGCAAAAAATAGTTAATTTCAATGCGAGCCGTTCTGAAACCAATCGGCAAATTACTCAAAATGCTTGACGCGCCGAGAAAATCACTTTTGTTCCACAATGAATGCCTGGCACAAAATAGTTAATTTCAATGCAAGCCGTTCTGAAAGCGATCGGCAAATTACTCAAAATGCTGAACTCGCTGAGAAAATCACTTTTGTTCCACAATGAATGCCTGGCAAAAAATAGTTAATTGTGATGCAAGGCGTTCTGAAACCAATCGGCAAATTACTCAAAATGCTTAGCTCGCCGAGAAAATCACTTTTGTCCCACAATGAATGTCTGGCAAAAAATGTAAATTTCAATGCAAGCCGTTCTGAAACCAATCGGCAAATTACTCAAAATGCTTAACTCTTCGAGAAAATCACTTTTGTTCCACAATGAATGTCTGGCAAAAAATAATTAATTTCAATGCAAGCCGTTCTGAAACCAATAGGCAAATTACTCAAAATGCTTAACGCGCCGATAAAATCACTTTTGTTCCACAATGAATGTCTGGCAAAAAATAATTAATTTCAATGCAAGCCGTTCTGAAACCAATAGGCAAATTACTCAAAATGCTTATCTCGCCGAGAAAATCACTTTTGTTCCACAATGAATGTCGGGCAAAAAATAGTAAATTTCAATGCAAGCCGTTCTGAAACCAATCGGCAAATTACTCAAAATGCTTAACTCGCCGAGAAAATCACTTTTGTTCCACAATGAATGCCTGGCAAAATTGAGTTAATTGTGCTGCAAGCCGTTCTGAAACCAATCGGCAAATTAGTCAAAATGCTTAACGTTCCGAGAAAACCACTTTTGTCCCACAATGAGTGCCTGGCAAAAAATAGTTAATTGTGATGCAAGCCGTTTTTGAAAAGAATCGGCAAATTACTCAAAATGCTTAACTCGCCGAGAAAATCATATTTGTTCCACAATGAATGCCTGGCAAAAAATAGTTAATTGTGATGCAAGCCGTTTTTGAAAAGAATCGGCAAATTACTCAAAATGCTTAACTCGCCGAGAAAATCATATTTGTTCCACAATGAATGCCTGGCAAAAAATAGTTAATTTCAATGCGAGCCGTTCTGAAACCAATCGGCAAATTACTCAAAATGCTTGACGCGCCGAGAAAATCACTTTTGTTCCACAATGAATGCCTGGCGCAAAATAGTTAATTTCAATGCAAGCCGTTCTGAAAGCGATCGGCAAATTACTCAAAATGCTGAACTCGCTGAGAAAATCACTTTTGTTCCACAATGAATGCCTGGCAAAAAATAGTTAATTGTGATGCAAGGCGTTCTGAAACCAATCGGCAAATTACTCAAAATGCTTAACTCGCCGAGAAAATCACTTTTGTCCCACAATGAATGTCTGGCAAAAAATGTAAATTTCAATGCAAGCCGTTCTGAAACCAATCGGCAAATTACTCAAAATGCTTAACTCTTCGAGAAAATCACTTTTGTTCCACAATGAATGTCTGGCAAAAAATAATTAATTTCAATGCAAGCCGTTCTGAAACCAATAGGCAAATTACTCAAAATGCTTAACGCGCCGATAAAATCACTTTTGTTCCACAATGAATGTCTGGCAAAAAATAATTAATTTCAATGCAAGCCGTTCTGAAACCAATAGGCAAATTACTCAAAATGCTTATCTCGCCGAGAAAATCACTTTTGTTCCACAATGAATGTCGGGCAAAAAATAGTAAATTTCAATGCAAGCCGTTCTGAAACCAATCGGCAAATTACTCAAAATGCTTAACTCGCCGAGAAAATCACTTTTGTTCCACAATGAATGCCTGGCAAAATTGAGTTAATTGTGCTGCAAGCCGTTCTGAAACCAATCGGCAAATTAGTCAAAATGCTTAACTCGCCGAGAAAATCACTTTTGTTCCACAATGAATGTCTGGCAAAAAATAGTAAATTTCAATGCATGCCGTTCTGAAACCAATCGGCAAATTACTCAAAATGCTTAACTTAACCGATAAAATCACTTTTGTTCCACAATCAATGCCTGGCACAAATGAGTAAATTTCAATGCAAGCCGTTCTGAAACCAATCGGCAAATTACTCAATATGCTTAACTATCCGAGAATATCACTTTTTTCCCACAATGAATGTCTGGCAAAAAATATAAATTTCAATGCAAGCCGTTCTGAAACCAATCGGCAAATTGCTCAAAATGCTTAACTCGCCGAGAAAATCACTTTTGTTCCACAACGAATGTCTGGCAAAAAATAGTAGATTTCAATGCTAGCCGTTCTGAAACCAATCGGCAAATTACTCAAAATGCTGAACGCGCCGAGAAAATCACTTTTTTCCCACAATGAATGTCTGGCATAAAATAGTTAACTTTGATGCAAGCCGTTCTGAAACCAATCGGCAAATTGCTCAAAATGCTTAACTCGCCGAGATAATCACTTTTGTTCCACAATGAATGGCAAAAAATAGTTAATTGTGATGTAAGCCGTTCTGAAACCAATCGGCAAATTACTCAAAATGCTTAACTCGCCGGGAAATTCACTTTTTTCCCACAATGAATGCCTGGTTAAAAATAGTAAATTTCAATGCAAACCGTTCTCAAACCAATCGGCAAATTACTCAAAATGCTTAACTCGCCGAGAAAATCACTTTTGTTCCACAATGAATGCCTGGCAAAATAGAGTTAATTCTGATGCAAGCCGTTCTGAAACCAATCGGCAAATTGCTCAAAATGCTTAACTCGCCGAGAAAATCACTTTTGTTCCACAATGAATGTCTGGCAAAAAATAGTAAATTTCAATGCATGCCGTTCTGAAACCAATCGGCAAATTACACAAAATGCTTAACTTAACCGAGAAAATCACTTTTGTTCCACAATGAATGCCTGGCACAAAACAGTAAATTTCAATGCAAGCCGTTCTGAAACCAATCGGCAAATTACTCAAAATGCTTAACACGCCGAGAAAAGCACTTTTTCCCCACAATGAATGTCTGGCAAAAAATAGTTAATTTTGATGCAAGACATTCTAAAACCAATCGGCAAATTACTCAATATGCTTAACTCGCCGAGAATATCACTTTTTTCCCACAATGAATGTCAGGCAAAAAATATAAATTTCAATGCAAGCCGTTCTGAAACCAATCGGCAAATTGCTCAAAATGCTTAACTTGCCGAGAAAATCACTTTTGTTCCACAATGAATGTCTGGCAAAAAATAGTAGATTTCAATGCTAGCCGTTCTGAAACCAATCGGCAAATTACTCAAAATGCTGAACGCGCCGAGAAAATCACTTTTTTCCCACAATGAATGTCTGGCATAAAATAGTTAACTTTGATGCAAGCCGTTCTGAAACCAATCGGCAAATTGCTCAAAATGCTTACATCGCCGAGAAAATCACTTTTGTTCAACAATGAATGCCTGGCAAAAAGTAGTTAATTTTGATGCAAGCCGTTCTGAAACCAATGGGCAAATTACTCAAAATGCTTAACTCTACGAGAAAATCACTTTTGTCCCACAATGAATGTCTGGCAAAAAATAGTAAATTTCAATGCAAACCGTTCTGAAACCAATCGGCAAATTACTCAAAATGCTTAACTCGCCGAGAAAATCACTTTTGTTCCACAATGAATGCCTGGCAAAATAGAGTTAATTGTGATGCAAGCCGTTCTGAAACCAATCGGCAAATTGCTCAAAATGCTTAACTCGCCGAGAAAATCACTTTTGTTCCACAATGAATGTCTGGCAAAAAATAGTAAATTTCAATGCATGCCGTTCTGAAACCAATCGGCAAATTACTCAAAATGCTTAACTTAACCGAGAAAATCACTTTTGTTCCACAATGAATGCCTGGCACAAAACAGTAAATTTCAATGCAAGCCGTTCTGAAACCAATCGGCAAATTACTCAAAATGCTTAACACGCCGAGAAAAGCACTTTTTCCCCACAATGAATGTCTGGCAAAAAATAGTTAATTTTGATGCAAGACGTTCTAAAACCAATCGGCAAATTACTCAATATGCTTAACTCGCCGAGAATATCACTTTTTTCCCACAATGAATGTCAGGCAAAAAATATAAATTTCAATGCAAGCCGTTCTGAAACCAATCGGCAAATTACTGAAAATGCTTAACTCGCCGAGAAAATCACTTTTGTTCCACAATGAATGTCTGGCAAAAAATAGTAAATTTCAATGCATGCCGTTCTGAAACCAATCGGCAAATTACTCAAAATGCTTAACTTAACCGAGAAAATCACTTTTGTTCCACAATGAATGCCTGGCACAAAATAGTAAATTTCAATGCAAGCCGTTCTGAAACCAATCGGCAAATTACTCAAAATGCTTAACACGCCGAGAAAAGCACTTTTTTCCCACAATGAATGTCTGGCAAAAAATAGTTAATTTTGATGCAAGACGTTCTGAAACCAATCGGCAAATTAATCAATATGCTTAACTCGCCGAGAATATCACTTTTTTCCCACAATGAATGTCTGGCAAAAAATATAAATTTCAATGCAAGCCGTTCTGAAACCAATCGGCAAATTACTCAAAATGCTTAACGCGCCGATAAAATCACTTTTTTCCCACAATGAATGTCTGGCAAAAAAGAGTTAACTTTGATGCAAGACGTTCTGAAACCAATCGGCAAATTACTCAAAATGCTTAACTCGCCGAGAAAATCACTTTAGTTCCACAATGAATGACTGGCAAAAAATAGTAAATTTCAATGCATGATGTTCTGAAACCAATCGGCAAATTACTCAAAATGCTTAACTCGCCGAGAATATCACTTTTTTCCCACAATGAATGTCTGGCAAAAAATATAAATTTCAATGCAAGCCGTTCTGAAACCAATCGGCAAATTGCTCAAAATGCTTAACTCGCCGAGAAAATCACTTTTTTCCCCACAATGAATGTCTGGCAAAAAATGTAAATTTCAATGCAAGCCGTTCTGAAACCAATCGGCAAATTACAAAAAATGCTTAACTCGCCGAGAAAATCACTTTTATTCCACAATGAATGCCTGGCACAAAATAGTAGATTTCAATGCAAACCGTTCTGAAACCAATCGGCAAATTACTCAAAATGCTTAACGCGCCGAGAAAATCACTTTTTTTCCACAATGAATGTCTGGCATAAAATAGTTAACTTTGATGCAAGCCGTTCTGAAACCAATCGGCAAATTGCTCAAAATGATTAACTCGCCGAGAAAATCACTTTTGTGCCACAATGAATGTCTGGCAAAAAATAGTAAATTTCAATGCAAGCCGTTCTGAAACCAATCGGCAAATTAGTCAAAATGCTTAACGCGCCGATAAAATCACTTTTGTTCCACAATGAATGCCTGGCAAAAAATAGTTAATTTTGATGCATGACGTTCTGAAACCAATCGGCAAATTACTCAAAATGCTTCACTCGCCGAGAATATCACTTTTTTCCCACAATCAATGTCTGGCAAAAAATAGTTAATTTCAATGCAAGCCGTTCTGAAAGCAATCGGCAAATTACTCAAAATGCTTAACTCGCCGAGAAAATCACTTTTGTTCTACAATGAATGCCTGGCAAAAAGTAGTTAATTGTGATGCAAGCCGTTCTGAAACCGATCGGAAAATTACTCAAAATGCTTAATTCGCCGAGAAAATCACTTTTTCCCCACAATGAATGTCTGGCAAAAAATATAAATTTAAATGCAAGCCGTTCTGAAACCATTCGGCAAATTACTCAAAATGCTTAACTCACCGAGAAAATCACTTTTGTTCCACAATAAATGTCTGGCAAAAAAATTTACTTTCAATGCAAGCCGTTCTGAAACCAATCGGCAAATTACTCAAAATGCATAACTCGCCGAGAAAATCATTTTTGTTCCACAATGAATGTCTGGCAAAACATAGTTAATTTCAATGCAAGCCGTTCTGAAACCAATCGGCAAATTACTCAAAATGCTTAACGCGCCGAGAAAATCACTGTTTTCCCACAATGATTGCCTGGCAAAAAATAGATAATTGTGATGCAAGCCGTTCTGAAACCAATCGGCAAATTACTCAAAATGCTTAACTCGCCGAGAAAATCACTTTTGTTCCACAATGAATGTCTGGCAAAAAATAGTTAATTTCAATGCAAGCCGTACTGAAACCAATCGGCAAATTACTCAAAATGCTTAACTCGCCGAGAAAATCATTTTTGTTCCACAATGAATGTCTGGCAAAACATAGTAAATTTCAATGCGAGCCGTTCTGAAACCAATCGGCAAATTACTCAAAATGCTTAACTCGCCGAGAAAATCACTTTTGTTCCACAATGAATGCCTGGCAAAAATAGTTAATTTCAATGAAAGCCGTTCTGAAAGCAATCGGCAAATTACTCAAAATGCTTAACTCGCCGAGAAAATCACTTTTGTTCTACAATGAATGCCTGGCAAAAAGTAGTTAATTGTGATGCAAGCCGTTCTGAAACCAATCGGCAAATTACTCAAAATGCTTAACTCTCCGAGAAAATCACTTTTTTCCCACAATGAATGTCTGGCAAAAAATGTAAATCTCAATGCAAGCCGTTCTGAAACCAATCGGCAAATTACTCAAAATGCTTACCTCGCCGAGAAAATCACTTTTGTTCCACAATGAATGTCTGGCAAAAAATAGTTAATTTCAATGCAAGCCGTTCTGAAACCAATCGGCAAATTACTCAAAATGCTTAACGCGCCGAGAAAATCACTTTTTTCCCACAATGAATGTCTGGCAAAAAATAGTTAATTTTGATGCAAGACGTTCTAAAATCAATCGGCAACTTACTCAAAATGCTTAACTCGCCGAGAAAATCACTTTTTTCCCACAATGAATGTCTGGCAAAAAATAGTTAATTTTGATGCAAGACGTTCTGAAACCAATCGGCAAATTACTCAAAATGCTTAACTCGCCGAGAAAATCACTTTTTTCCCACAATGAATGTCTGGCAAAAAATAGTTAATTGTGATGCAAGCCGTTCTGAAAGCAATCGGCAAATTACTCAAAATGCTTAACTCGCCGAGAAAATCACTTTTGTTCCACAATGAATGTCTGGCAAAAAATAGTAAATTTCAATGCATGCCGTTCTGAAACCAATCGGCAAATTACTCAAAATGCTTAACTTAACCGAGAAAATTACTTTTGTTCCACAATGAATGCCTGGCACAAAATAGTAAATTTCAATGCAAGCCGTTCTGAAACCAATCGGCAAATTACTCAAAATGCTTAAGTCGCCGAGAAAATCACTTTTGTTCCACAATGAATGCCTGGCAAAATAGAGTTAATTGTGATGCAAGCCGTTCTGAAAGCAATCGGCAAATTACTCAGAATGCTCAACTCGCCGAGAAAATCACTTTTTTTCCACAATGAATGTCTGGCAAAAAATAGTAAATTTCAATGCATGCCGTTCTGAAACCAATCGGCAAATTACTCAAAATGCTTAACTTAACCGATAAAATCACTTTTGTTCCACAATCAATGCCTGGCACAAAACAGTAAATTTCAATGCAAGCCGTTCTGAAACCAATCGGCAAATTACTCAAAATGCTTAACACGCCGAGAAAAGCACTTTTTTCCCACAATGAATGTCTGGCAAAAAATAGTTAATTTTGATGCAAGACGTTCTAAAACCAATCGGCAAATTACTCAATATGCTTAACTATCCGAGAATATCACTTTTTTCCCACAATGAATGTCTGGCAAAAAATATAAATTTCAATGCAAGCCGTTCTGAAACCAATCGGCAAATTGCTCAAAATGCTGAACTCGCCGAGAAAATCACTTTTGTTCCACAATGAATGTCTGGCAAAAAATAGTAGATTTCAATGCTAGCCGTTCTGAAACCAATCGGCAAATTACTCAAAATGCTGAACGCGCCGAGAAAATCACTTTTTTCCCACAATGAATGTCTGGCATAAAATAGTTAACTTTGATGCAAGCCGTTCTGAAACCAATCGGCAAATTGCTCAAAATGCTTAACTCGCCGAGATAATCACTTTTGTTCCACAATGAATGGCAAAAAATAGTTAATTGTGATGTAAGCCGTTCTGAAACCAATCGGCAAATTACTCAAAATGCTTAACTCGCCGAGAAATTCACTTTTTTCCCACAATGAATGCCTGGTTAAAAATAGTAAATTTCAATGCAAACCGTTCTGAAACCAATCGGCAAATTACTCAAAATGCTTAACTCGCCGAGAAAATCACTTTTGTTCCACAATGAATGCCTGGCAAAATCGAGTTAATTGTGATGCAAGCCGTTCTGAAACCAATCGGCAAATTGCTCAAAATGCTTAACTCGCCGAGAAAATCACTTTTGTTCCACAATGAATGTCTGGCAAAAAATAGTAAATTTCAATGCATGCCGTTCTGAAACCAATCGGCAAATTACTCAAAATGCTTAACTTAACCGAGAAAATCACTTTTGTTCCACAATGAATGCCTGGCACAACACAGTAAATTTCAATGCAAGCCGTTCTGAAACCAATCGGCAAATTACTCAAAATGCTTAACACGCCGAGAAAAGCACTTTTTCCCCACAATGAATGTCTGGCAAAAAATAGTTAATTTTGATGCAAGACATTCTAAAACCAATCGGCAAATTACTCAATATGCTTAACTCGCCGAGAATATCACTTTTTTCCCACAATGAATGTCAGGCAAAAAATATAAATTTCAATGCAAGCCGTTCTGAAACCAATCGGCAAATTGCTCAAAATGCTTAACTTCCGAGAAAATCACTTTTGTTCCACAATGAATGTCTGGCAAAAAATAGTAGATTTCAATGCTAGCCGTTCTGAAACCAATCGGCAAATTACTCAAAATGCTGAACGCGCCGAGAAAATCACTTTTTTCCCACAATGAATGTCTGGCATAAAATAGTTAACTTTGATGCAAGCCGTTCTGAAACCAATCGGCAAATTGCTCAAAATGCTTACATCGCCGAGAAAATCACTTTTGTTCAACAATGAATGCCTGGCAAAAAGTAGTTAATTTTGATGCAAGCCGTTCTGAAACCAATGGGCAAATTACTCAAAATGCTTAACTCTACGAGAAAATCACTTTTGTCCCACAATGAATGTCTGGCAAAAAATGTAAATTTCAATGCAAGCCGTTCTGAAACCAATCGGCAAATTACTCAAAATGCTTAACTCTCCGAGAAAATCACTTTTGTTCCACAATGAATGCCTGGCAAAATAGAGTTAATTGTGATGCAAGCCGTTCTGAAACCAATCGGCAAATTGCTCAAAATGCTTAACTATCCGAGAATATCACTTTTTTCCCACAATGAATGTCTGGCAAAAAATATAAATTTCAATGCAAGCCGTTCTGAAACCAATCGGCAAATTGCTCAAAATGCTTAACTCGCCGAGAAAATCACTTTTGTTCCACAATGAATGTCTGGCAAAAAATAGTAGATTTCAATGCTAGCCATTCTGAAACCAATCGGCAAATTACTCAAAATGCTGAACGCGCCGAGAAAATCATTTTTTTCCCACAATGAATGTCTGGCATAAAATAGTTAACTTTGATGCAAGCCGTTCTGAAACCAATCGGCAAATTGCTCAAAATGCTTAACACGCCGAGAAAATCACTTTTGTTCCACAATGAATGCCTGGCAAAATAGAGTTAATTGTGATGCAAGCCGTTCTGAAACCAATCGGCAAATTGCTCAAAATGCTTAACTCGCCGAGAAAATCACTTTTGTTCCACAATGAATGTCTGGCAAAAAATAGTAAATTTCAATGCATGCCGTTCTGAAACCAATCGGCAAATTACTCAAAATGCTTAACTTAACCGAGAAAATCACTTTTGTTCCACAATGAATGCCTGGCACAAAACAGTAAATTTCAATGCAAGCCGTTCTGAAACCAATCGGCAAATTACTCAAAATGCTTAACACGCCGAGAAAAGCACTTTTTCCCCACAATGAATGTCTGGCAAAAAATAGTTAATTTTGATGCAAGACGTTCTAAAACCAATCGGCAAATTACTCAATATGCTTAACTCGCCGAGAATATCACTTTTTTCCCACAATGAATGTCAGGCAAAAAATATAAATTTCAATGCAAGCCGTTCTGAAACCAATCGGCAAATTACTGAAAATGCTTAACTCGCCGAGAAAATCACTTTTGTTCCACAATGAATGCCTGGCAAAAAATAGTTAATTTCAATGCAAGCCGTTCTGAAAGCGATCGGCAAATTACTCAAAATGCTGAACTCGCTGAGAAAATCACTTTTGTTCCACAATGAATGCCTGGCAAAAAGTAGTTAATTGTGATGCAAGGCGTTCTGAAACCAATCGGCAAATTACTCAAAATGCTTAACTCGCCGAGAAAATCACTTTTGTCCCACAATGAATGTCTGGCAAAAAATGTAAATTTCAATGCAAGCCGTTCTGAAACCAATCGGCAAATTACTCAAAATGCTTAACTCTTCGAGAAAATCACTTTTGTTCCACAATGAATGTCTGGCAAAAAATAATTAATTTCAATGCAAGCCGTTCTGAAACCAATAGGCAAATTACTCAAAATGCTTAACGCGCCGATAAAATCACTTTTGTTCCACAATGAATGTCTGGCAAAAAATAATTAATTTCAATGCAAGCCGTTCTGAAACCAATAGGCAAATTACTCAAAATGCTTATCTCGCCGAGAAAATCACTTTTGTTCCACAATGAATGTCGGGCAAAAAATAGTAAATTTCAATGCAAGCCGTTCTGAAACCAATCGGCAAATTACTCAAAATGCTTAACTCGCCGAGAAAATCACTTTTGTTCCACAATGAATGCCTGGCAAAATTGAGTTAATTGTGCTGCAAGCCGTTCTGAAACCAATCGGCAAATTAGTCAAAATGCTTAACGTTCCGAGAAAACCACTTTTGTCCCACAATGAGTGCCTGGCAAAAAATAGTTAATTGTGATGCAAGCCGTTTTTGAAAAGAATCGGCAAATTACTCAAAATGCTTAACTCGCCGAGAAAATCATATTTGTTCCACAATGAATGCCTGGCAAAAAATAGTTAATTGTGATGCAAGCCGTTTTTGAAAAGAATCGGCAAATTACTCAAAATGCTTAACTCGCCGAGAAAATCATATTTGTTCCACAATGAATGCCTGGCAAAAAATAGTTAATTTCAATGCTAGCCGTTCTGAAACCAATCGGCAAATTACTCAAAATGCTTGACGCGCCGAGAAAATCACTTTTGTTCCACAATGAATGCCTGGCGCAAAATAGTTAATTTCAATGCAAGCCGTTCTGAAAGCGATCGGCAAATTACTCAAAATGCTGAACTCGCTGAGAAAATCACTTTTGTTCCACAATGAATGCCTGGCAAAAAATAGTTAATTGTGATGCAAGGCGTTCTGAAACCAATCGGCAAATTACTCAAAATGCTTAACTCGCCGAGAAAATCACTTTTGTCCCACAATGAATGTCTGGCAAAAAATGTAAATTTCAATGCAAGCCGTTCTGAAACCAATCGGCAAATTACTCAAAATGCTTAACTCTTCGAGAAAATCACTTTTGTTCCACAATGAATGTCTGGCAAAAAATAATTAATTTCAATGCAAGCCGTTCTGAAACCAATAGGCAAATTACTCAAAATGCTTAACGCGCCGATAAAATCACTTTTGTTCCACAATGAATGTCTGGCAAAAAATAATTAATTTCAATGCAAGCCGTTCTGAAACCAATAGGCAAATTACTCAAAATGCTTATCTCGCCGAGAAAATCACTTTTGTTCCACAATGAATGTCGGGCAAAAAATAGTAAATTTCAATGCAAGCCGTTCTGAAACCAATCGGCAAATTACTCAAAATGCTTAACTCGCCGAGAAAATCACTTTTGTTCCACAATGAATGCCTGGCAAAATTGAGTTAATTGTGCTGCAAGCCGTTCTGAAACCAATCGGCAAATTAGTCAAAATGCTTAACTCGCCGAGAAAATCACTTTTGTTCCACAATGAATGTCTGGCAAAAAATAGTAAATTTCAATGCATGCCGTTCTGAAACCAATCGGCAAATTACTCAAAATGCTTAACTTAACCGATAAAATCACTTTTGTTCCACAATCAATGCCTGGCACAAATGAGTAAATTTCAATGCAAGCCGTTCTGAAACCAATCGGCAAATTACTCAATATGCTTAACTATCCGAGAATATCACTTTTTTCCCACAATGAATGTCTGGCAAAAAATATAAATTTCAATGCAAGCCGTTCTGAAACCAATCGGCAAATTGCTCAAAATGCTTAACTCGCCGAGAAAATCACTTTTGTTCCACAACGAATGTCTGGCAAAAAATAGTAGATTTCAATGCTAGCCGTTCTGAAACCAATCGGCAAATTACTCAAAATGCTGAACGCGCCGAGAAAATCACTTTTTTCCCACAATGAATGTCTGGCATAAAATAGTTAACTTTGATGCAAGCCGTTCTGAAACCAATCGGCAAATTGCTCAAAATGCTTAACTCGCCGAGATAATCACTTTTGTTCCACAATGAATGGCAAAAAATAGTTAATTGTGATGTAAGCCGTTCTGAAACCAATCGGCAAATTACTCAAAATGCTTAACTCGCCGGGAAATTCACTTTTTTCCCACAATGAATGCCTGGTTAAAAATAGTAAATTTCAATGCAAACCGTTCTCAAACCAATCGGCAAATTACTCAAAATGCTTAACTCGCCGAGAAAATCACTTTTGTTCCACAATGAATGCCTGGCAAAATAGAGTTAATTCTGATGCAAGCCGTTCTGAAACCAATCGGCAAATTGCTCAAAATGCTTAACTCGCCGAGAAAATCACTTTTGTTCCACAATGAATGTCTGGCAAAAAATAGTAAATTTCAATGCATGCCGTTCTGAAACCAATCGGCAAATTACACAAAATGCTTAACTTAACCGAGAAAATCACTTTTGTTCCACAATGAATGCCTGGCACAAAACAGTAAATTTCAATGCAAGCCGTTCTGAAACCAATCGGCAAATTACTCAAAATGCTTAACACGCCGAGAAAAGCACTTTTTCCCCACAATGAATGTCTGGCAAAAAATAGTTAATTTTGATGCAAGACATTCTAAAACCAATCGGCAAATTACTCAATATGCTTAACTCGCCGAGAATATCACTTTTTTCCCACAATGAATGTCAGGCAAAAAATATAAATTTCAATGCAAGCCGTTCTGAAACCAATCGGCAAATTGCTCAAAATGCTTAACTTGCCGAGAAAATCACTTTTGTTCCACAATGAATGTCTGGCAAAAAATAGTAGATTTCAATGCTAGCCGTTCTGAAACCAATCGGCAAATTACTCAAAATGCTGAACGCGCCGAGAAAATCACTTTTTTCCCACAATGAATGTCTGGCAAAAAATATAAATTTCAATGCAAGCCGTTCTGAAACCAATCGGCAAATTGCTCAAAATGCTTAACTCGCCGAGAAAATCACTTTTTTCCCCACAATGAATGTCTGGCAAAAAATGTAAATTTCAATGCAAGCCGTTCTGAAACCAATCGGCAAATTACAAAAAATGCTTAACTCGCCGAGAAAATCACTTTTATTCCACAATGAATGCCTGGCACAAAATAGTAGATTTCAATGCAAACCGTTCTGAAACCAATCGGCAAATTACTCAAAATGCTTAACGCGCCGAGAAAATCACTTTTTTTCCACAATGAATGTCTGGCATAAAATAGTTAACTTTGATGCAAGCCGTTCTGAAACCAATCGGCAAATTGCTCAAAATGATTAACTCGCCGAGAAAATCACTTTTGTGCCACAATGAATGTCTGGCAAAAAATAGTAAATTTCAATGCAAGCCGTTCTGAAACCAATCGGCAAATTAGTCAAAATGCTTAACGCGCCGATAAAATCACTTTTGTTCCACAATGAATGCCTGGCAAAAAATAGTTAATTTTGATGCATGACGTTCTGAAACCAATCGGCAAATTACTCAAAATGCTTCACTCGCCGAGAATATCACTTTTTTCCCACAATCAATGTCTGGCAAAAAATAGTTAATTTCAATGCAAGCCGTTCTGAAAGCAATCGGCAAATTACTCAAAATGCTTAACTCGCCGAGAAAATCACTTTTGTTCTACAATGAATGCCTGGCAAAAAGTAGTTAATTGTGATGCAAGCCGTTCTGAAACCGATCGGAAAATTACTCAAAATGCTTAATTCGCCGAGAAAATCACTTTTTCCCCACAATGAATGTCTGGCAAAAAATATAAATTTAAATGCAAGCCGTTCTGAAACCATTCGGCAAATTACTCAAAATGCTTAACTCACCGAGAAAATCACTTTTGTTCCACAATAAATGTCTGGCAAAAAAATTTACTTTCAATGCAAGCCGTTCTGAAACCAATCGGCAAATTACTCAAAATGCATAACTCGCCGAGAAAATCATTTTTGTTCCACAATGAATGTCTGGCAAAACATAGTTAATTTCAATGCAAGCCGTTCTGAAACCAATCGGCAAATTACTCAAAATGCTTAACGCGCCGAGAAAATCACTGTTTTCCCACAATGATTGCCTGGCAAAAAATAGATAATTGTGATGCAAGCCGTTCTGAAACCAATCGGCAAATTACTCAAAATGCTTAACTCGCCGAGAAAATCACTTTTGTTCCACAATGAATGTCTGGCAAAAAATAGTTAATTTCAATGCAAGCCGTACTGAAACCAATCGGCAAATTACTCAAAATGCTTAACTCGCCGAGAAAATCATTTTTGTTCCACAATGAATGTCTGGCAAAACATAGTAAATTTCAATGCGAGCCGTTCTGAAACCAATCGGCAAATTACTCAAAATGCTTAACTCGCCGAGAAAATCACTTTTGTTCCACAATGAATGCCTGGCAAAAATAGTTAATTTCAATGAAAGCCGTTCTGAAAGCAATCGGCAAATTACTCAAAATGCTTAACTCGCCGAGAAAATCACTTTTGTTCTACAATGAATGCCTGGCAAAAAGTAGTTAATTGTGATGCAAGCCGTTCTGAAACCAATCGGCAAATTACTCAAAATGCTTAACTCTCCGAGAAAATCACTTTTTTCCCACAATGAATGTCTGGCAAAAAATGTAAATCTCAATGCAAGCCGTTCTGAAACCAATCGGCAAATTACTCAAAATGCTTACCTCGCCGAGAAAATCACTTTTGTTCCACAATGAATGTCTGGCAAAAAATAGTTAATTTCAATGCAAGCCGTTCTGAAACCAATCGGCAAATTACTCAAAATGCTTAACGCGCCGAGAAAATCACTTTTTTCCCACAATGAATGTCTGGCAAAAAATAGTTAATTTTGATGCAAGACGTTCTAAAATCAATCGGCAACTTACTCAAAATGCTTAACTCGCCGAGAAAATCACTTTTTTCCCACAATGAATGTCTGGCAAAAAATAGTTAATTTTGATGCAAGACGTTCTGAAACCAATCGGCAAATTACTCAAAATGCTTAACTCGCCGAGAAAATCACTTTTTTCCCACAATGAATGTCTGGCAAAAAATAGTTAATTGTGATGCAAGCCGTTCTGAAAGCAATCGGCAAATTACTCAAAATGCTTAACTCGCCGAGAAAATCACTTTTGTTCCACAATGAATGTCTGGCAAAAAATAGTAAATTTCAATGCATGCCGTTCTGAAACCAATCGGCAAATTACTCAAAATGCTTAACTTAACCGAGAAAATTACTTTTGTTCCACAATGAATGCCTGGCACAAAATAGTAAATTTCAATGCAAGCCGTTCTGAAACCAATCGGCAAATTACTCAAAATGCTTAAGTCGCCGAGAAAATCACTTTTGTTCCACAATGAATGCCTGGCAAAATAGAGTTAATTGTGATGCAAGCCGTTCTGAAAGCAATCGGCAAATTACTCAGAATGCTCAACTCGCCGAGAAAATCACTTTTTTTCCACAATGAATGTCTGGCAAAAAATAGTAAATTTCAATGCATGCCGTTCTGAAACCAATCGGCAAATTACTCAAAATGCTTAACTTAACCGATAAAATCACTTTTGTTCCACAATCAATGCCTGGCACAAAACAGTAAATTTCAATGCAAGCCGTTCTGAAACCAATCGGCAAATTACTCAAAATGCTTAACACGCCGAGAAAAGCACTTTTTTCCCACAATGAATGTCTGGCAAAAAATAGTTAATTTTGATGCAAGACGTTCTAAAACCAATCGGCAAATTACTCAATATGCTTAACTATCCGAGAATATCACTTTTTTCCCACAATGAATGTCTGGCAAAAAATATAAATTTCAATGCAAGCCGTTCTGAAACCAATCGGCAAATTGCTCAAAATGCTGAACTCGCCGAGAAAATCACTTTTGTTCCACAATGAATGTCTGGCAAAAAATAGTAGATTTCAATGCTAGCCGTTCTGAAACCAATCGGCAAATTACTCAAAATGCTGAACGCGCCGAGAAAATCACTTTTTTCCCACAATGAATGTCTGGCATAAAATAGTTAACTTTGATGCAAGCCGTTCTGAAACCAATCGGCAAATTGCTCAAAATGCTTAACTCGCCGAGATAATCACTTTTGTTCCACAATGAATGGCAAAAAATAGTTAATTGTGATGTAAGCCGTTCTGAAACCAATCGGCAAATTACTCAAAATGCTTAACTCGCCGAGAAATTCACTTTTTTCCCACAATGAATGCCTGGTTAAAAATAGTAAATTTCAATGCAAACCGTTCTGAAACCAATCGGCAAATTACTCAAAATGCTTAACTCGCCGAGAAAATCACTTTTGTTCCACAATGAATGCCTGGCAAAATCGAGTTAATTGTGATGCAAGCCGTTCTGAAACCAATCGGCAAATTGCTCAAAATGCTTAACTCGCCGAGAAAATCACTTTTGTTCCACAATGAATGTCTGGCAAAAAATAGTAAATTTCAATGCATGCCGTTCTGAAACCAATCGGCAAATTACTCAAAATGCTTAACTTAACCGAGAAAATCACTTTTGTTCCACAATGAATGCCTGGCACAACACAGTAAATTTCAATGCAAGCCGTTCTGAAACCAATCGGCAAATTACTCAAAATGCTTAACACGCCGAGAAAAGCACTTTTTCCCCACAATGAATGTCTGGCAAAAAATAGTTAATTTTGATGCAAGACATTCTAAAACCAATCGGCAAATTACTCAATATGCTTAACTCGCCGAGAATATCACTTTTTTCCCACAATGAATGTCAGGCAAAAAATATAAATTTCAATGCAAGCCGTTCTGAAACCAATCGGCAAATTGCTCAAAATGCTTAACTTCCGAGAAAATCACTTTTGTTCCACAATGAATGTCTGGCAAAAAATAGTAGATTTCAATGCTAGCCGTTCTGAAACCAATCGGCAAATTACTCAAAATGCTGAACGCGCCGAGAAAATCACTTTTTTCCCACAATGAATGTCTGGCATAAAATAGTTAACTTTGATGCAAGCCGTTCTGAAACCAATCGGCAAATTGCTCAAAATGCTTACATCGCCGAGAAAATCACTTTTGTTCAACAATGAATGCCTGGCAAAAAGTAGTTAATTTTGATGCAAGCCGTTCTGAAACCAATGGGCAAATTACTCAAAATGCTTAACTCTACGAGAAAATCACTTTTGTCCCACAATGAATGTCTGGCAAAAAATGTAAATTTCAATGCAAGCCGTTCTGAAACCAATCGGCAAATTACTCAAAATGCTTAACTCTCCGAGAAAATCACTTTTGTTCCACAATGAATGCCTGGCAAAATAGAGTTAATTGTGATGCAAGCCGTTCTGAAACCAATCGGCAAATTGCTCAAAATGCTTAACTATCCGAGAATATCACTTTTTTCCCACAATGAATGTCTGGCAAAAAATATAAATTTCAATGCAAGCCGTTCTGAAACCAATCGGCAAATTGCTCAAAATGCTTAACTCGCCGAGAAAATCACTTTTGTTCCACAATGAATGTCTGGCAAAAAATAGTAGATTTCAATGCTAGCCATTCTGAAACCAATCGGCAAATTACTCAAAATGCTGAACGCGCCGAGAAAATCATTTTTTTCCCACAATGAATGTCTGGCATAAAATAGTTAACTTTGATGCAAGCCGTTCTGAAACCAATCGGCAAATTGCTCAAAATGCTTAACACGCCGAGAAAATCACTTTTGTTCCACAATGAATGCCTGGCAAAATAGAGTTAATTGTGATGCAAGCCGTTCTGAAACCAATCGGCAAATTGCTCAAAATGCTTAACTCGCCGAGAAAATCACTTTTGTTCCACAATGAATGTCTGGCAAAAAATAGTAAATTTCAATGCATGCCGTTCTGAAACCAATCGGCAAATTACTCAAAATGCTTAACTTAACCGAGAAAATCACTTTTGTTCCACAATGAATGCCTGGCACAAAACAGTAAATTTCAATGCAAGCCGTTCTGAAACCAATCGGCAAATTACTCAAAATGCTTAACACGCCGAGAAAAGCACTTTTTCCCCACAATGAATGTCTGGCAAAAAATAGTTAATTTTGATGCAAGACGTTCTAAAACCAATCGGCAAATTACTCAATATGCTTAACTCGCCGAGAATATCACTTTTTTCCCACAATGAATGTCAGGCAAAAAATATAAATTTCAATGCAAGCCGTTCTGAAACCAATCGGCAAATTACTGAAAATGCTTAACTCGCCGAGAAAATCACTTTTGTTCCACAATGAATGCCTGGCAAAAAATAGTTAATTTCAATGCAAGCCGTTCTGAAAGCGATCGGCAAATTACTCAAAATGCTGAACTCGCTGAGAAAATCACTTTTGTTCCACAATGAATGCCTGGCAAAAAGTAGTTAATTGTGATGCAAGGCGTTCTGAAACCAATCGGCAAATTACTCAAAATGCTTAACTCGCCGAGAAAATCACTTTTGTCCCACAATGAATGTCTGGCAAAAAATGTAAATTTCAATGCAAGCCGTTCTGAAACCAATCGGCAAATTACTCAAAATGCTTAACTCTTCGAGAAAATCACTTTTGTTCCACAATGAATGTCTGGCAAAAAATAATTAATTTCAATGCAAGCCGTTCTGAAACCAATAGGCAAATTACTCAAAATGCTTAACGCGCCGATAAAATCACTTTTGTTCCACAATGAATGTCTGGCAAAAAATAATTAATTTCAATGCAAGCCGTTCTGAAACCAATAGGCAAATTACTCAAAATGCTTATCTCGCCGAGAAAATCACTTTTGTTCCACAATGAATGTCGGGCAAAAAATAGTAAATTTCAATGCAAGCCGTTCTGAAACCAATCGGCAAATTACTCAAAATGCTTAACTCGCCGAGAAAATCACTTTTGTTCCACAATGAATGCCTGGCAAAATTGAGTTAATTGTGCTGCAAGCCGTTCTGAAACCAATCGGCAAATTAGTCAAAATGCTTAACGTTCCGAGAAAACCACTTTTGTCCCACAATGAGTGCCTGGCAAAAAATAGTTAATTGTGATGCAAGCCGTTTTTGAAAAGAATCGGCAAATTACTCAAAATGCTTAACTCGCCGAGAAAATCATATTTGTTCCACAATGAATGCCTGGCAAAAAATAGTTAATTGTGATGCAAGCCGTTTTTGAAAAGAATCGGCAAATTACTCAAAATGCTTAACTCGCCGAGAAAATCATATTTGTTCCACAATGAATGCCTGGCAAAAAATAGTTAATTTCAATGCTAGCCGTTCTGAAACCAATCGGCAAATTACTCAAAATGCTTGACGCGCCGAGAAAATCACTTTTGTTCCACAATGAATGCCTGGCGCAAAATAGTTAATTTCAATGCAAGCCGTTCTGAAAGCGATCGGCAAATTACTCAAAATGCTGAACTCGCTGAGAAAATCACTTTTGTTCCACAATGAATGCCTGGCAAAAAATAGTTAATTGTGATGCAAGGCGTTCTGAAACCAATCGGCAAATTACTCAAAATGCTTAACTCGCCGAGAAAATCACTTTTGTCCCACAATGAATGTCTGGCAAAAAATGTAAATTTCAATGCAAGCCGTTCTGAAACCAATCGGCAAATTACTCAAAATGCTTAACTCTTCGAGAAAATCACTTTTGTTCCACAATGAATGTCTGGCAAAAAATAATTAATTTCAATGCAAGCCGTTCTGAAACCAATAGGCAAATTACTCAAAATGCTTAACGCGCCGATAAAATCACTTTTGTTCCACAATGAATGTCTGGCAAAAAATAATTAATTTCAATGCAAGCCGTTCTGAAACCAATAGGCAAATTACTCAAAATGCTTATCTCGCCGAGAAAATCACTTTTGTTCCACAATGAATGTCGGGCAAAAAATAGTAAATTTCAATGCAAGCCGTTCTGAAACCAATCGGCAAATTACTCAAAATGCTTAACTCGCCGAGAAAATCACTTTTGTTCCACAATGAATGCCTGGCAAAATTGAGTTAATTGTGCTGCAAGCCGTTCTGAAACCAATCGGCAAATTAGTCAAAATGCTTAACTCGCCGAGAAAATCACTTTTGTTCCACAATGAATGTCTGGCAAAAAATAGTAAATTTCAATGCATGCCGTTCTGAAACCAATCGGCAAATTACTCAAAATGCTTAACTTAACCGATAAAATCACTTTTGTTCCACAATCAATGCCTGGCACAAATGAGTAAATTTCAATGCAAGCCGTTCTGAAACCAATCGGCAAATTACTCAATATGCTTAACTATCCGAGAATATCACTTTTTTCCCACAATGAATGTCTGGCAAAAAATATAAATTTCAATGCAAGCCGTTCTGAAACCAATCGGCAAATTGCTCAAAATGCTTAACTCGCCGAGAAAATCACTTTTGTTCCACAACGAATGTCTGGCAAAAAATAGTAGATTTCAATGCTAGCCGTTCTGAAACCAATCGGCAAATTACTCAAAATGCTGAACGCGCCGAGAAAATCACTTTTTTCCCACAATGAATGTCTGGCATAAAATAGTTAACTTTGATGCAAGCCGTTCTGAAACCAATCGGCAAATTGCTCAAAATGCTTAACTCGCCGAGATAATCACTTTTGTTCCACAATGAATGGCAAAAAATAGTTAATTGTGATGTAAGCCGTTCTGAAACCAATCGGCAAATTACTCAAAATGCTTAACTCGCCGGGAAATTCACTTTTTTCCCACAATGAATGCCTGGTTAAAAATAGTAAATTTCAATGCAAACCGTTCTCAAACCAATCGGCAAATTACTCAAAATGCTTAACTCGCCGAGAAAATCACTTTTGTTCCACAATGAATGCCTGGCAAAATAGAGTTAATTCTGATGCAAGCCGTTCTGAAACCAATCGGCAAATTGCTCAAAATGCTTAACTCGCCGAGAAAATCACTTTTGTTCCACAATGAATGTCTGGCAAAAAATAGTAAATTTCAATGCATGCCGTTCTGAAACCAATCGGCAAATTACACAAAATGCTTAACTTAACCGAGAAAATCACTTTTGTTCCACAATGAATGCCTGGCACAAAACAGTAAATTTCAATGCAAGCCGTTCTGAAACCAATCGGCAAATTACTCAAAATGCTTAACACGCCGAGAAAAGCACTTTTTCCCCACAATGAATGTCTGGCAAAAAATAGTTAATTTTGATGCAAGACATTCTAAAACCAATCGGCAAATTACTCAATATGCTTAACTCGCCGAGAATATCACTTTTTTCCCACAATGAATGTCAGGCAAAAAATATAAATTTCAATGCAAGCCGTTCTGAAACCAATCGGCAAATTGCTCAAAATGCTTAACTTGCCGAGAAAATCACTTTTGTTCCACAATGAATGTCTGGCAAAAAATAGTAGATTTCAATGCTAGCCGTTCTGAAACCAATCGGCAAATTACTCAAAATGCTGAACGCGCCGAGAAAATCACTTTTTTCCCACAATGAATGTCTGGCATAAAATAGTTAACTTTGATGCAAGCCGTTCTGAAACCAATCGGCAAATTGCTCAAAATGCTTACATCGCCGAGAAAATCACTTTTGTTCAACAATGAATGCCTGGCAAAAAGTAGTTAATTTTGATGCAAGCCGTTCTGAAACCAATGGGCAAATTACTCAAAATGCTTAACTCTACGAGAAAATCACGTTTGTCCCACAATGAATGTCTGGCAAAAAATAGTAAATTTCAATGCAAACCGTTCTGAAACCAATCGGCAAATTACTCAAAATGCTTAACTCGCCGAGAAAATCACTTTTGTTCCACAATGAATGCCTGGCAAAATAGAGTTAATTGTGATGCAAGCCGTTCTGAAACCAATCGGCAAATTGCTCAAAATGCTTAACTCGCCGAGAAAATCACTTTTGTTCCACAATGAATGTCTGGCAAAAAATAGTAAATTTCAATGCATGCCGTTCTGAAACCAATCGGCAAATTACTCAAAATGCTTAACTTAACCGAGAAAATCACTTTTGTTCCACAATGAATGCCTGGCACAAAACAGTAAATTTCAATGCAAGCCGTTCTGAAACCAATCGGCAAATTACTCAAAATGCTTAACACGCCGAGAAAAGCACTTTTTCCCCACAATGAATGTCTGGCAAAAAATAGTTAATTTTGATGCAAGACGTTCTAAAACCAATCGGCAAATTACTCAATATGCTTAACTCGCCGAGAATATCACTTTTTTCCCACAATGAATGTCAGGCAAAAAATATAAATTTCAATGCAAGCCGTTCTGAAACCAATCGGCAAATTACTGAAAATGCTTAACTCGCCGAGAAAATCACTTTTGTTCCACAATGAATGTCTGGCAAAAAATAGTAAATTTCAATGCATGCCGTTCTGAAACCAATCGGCAAATTACTCAAAATGCTTAACTTAACCGAGAAAATCACTTTTGTTCCACAATGAATGCCTGGCACAAAATAGTAAATTTCAATGCAAGCCGTTCTGAAACCAATCGGCAAATTACTCAAAATGCTTAACACGCCGAGAAAAGCACTTTTTTCCCACAATGAATGTCTGGCAAAAAATAGTTAATTTTGATGCAAGACGTTCTGAAACCAATCGGCAAATTAATCAATATGCTTAACTCGCCGAGAATATCACTTTTTTCCCACAATGAATGTCTGGCAAAAAATATAAATTTCAATGCAAGCCGTTCTGAAACCAATCGGCAAATTACTCAAAATGCTTAACGCGCCGATAAAATCACTTTTTTCCCACAATGAATGTCTGGCAAAAAAGAGTTAACTTTGATGCAAGACGTTCTGAAACCAATCGGCAAATTACTCAAAATGCTTAACTCGCCGAGAAAATCACTTTAGTTCCACAATGAATGACTGGCAAAAAATAGTAAATTTCAATGCATGATGTTCTGAAACCAATCGGCAAATTACTCAAAATGCTTAACTCGCCGAGAATATCACTTTTTTCCCACAATGAATGTCTGGCAAAAAATATAAATTTCAATGCAAGCCGTTCTGAAACCAATCGGCAAATTGCTCAAAATGCTTAACTCGCCGAGAAAATCACTTTTTTCCCCACAATGAATGTCTGGCAAAAAATGTAAATTTCAATGCAAGCCGTTCTGAAACCAATCGGCAAATTACAAAAAATGCTTAACTCGCCGAGAAAATCACTTTTATTCCACAATGAATGCCTGGCACAAAATAGTAGATTTCAATGCAAACCGTTCTGAAACCAATCGGCAAATTACTCAAAATGCTTAACGCGCCGAGAAAATCACTTTTTTTCCACAATGAATGTCTGGCATAAAATAGTTAACTTTGATGCAAGCCGTTCTGAAACCAATCGGCAAATTACTCAATATGCTTAACTATCCGAGAATATCACTTTTTTCCCACAATGAATGTCTGGCAAAAAATATAAATTTCAATGCAAGCCGTTCTGAAACCAATCGGCAAATTGCTCAAAATGCTTAACTCGCCGAGAAAATCACTTTTGTTCCACAACGAATGTCTGGCAAAAAATAGTAGATTTCAATGCTAGCCGTTCTGAAACCAATCGGCAAATTACTCAAAATGCTGAACGCGCCGAGAAAATCACTTTTTTCCCACAATGAATGTCTGGCATAAAATAGTTAACTTTGATGCAAGCCGTTCTGAAACCAATCGGCAAATTGCTCAAAATGCTTAACTCGCCGAGATAATCACTTTTGTTCCACAATGAATGGCAAAAAATAGTTAATTGTGATGTAAGCCGTTCTGAAACCAATCGGCAAATTACTCAAAATGCTTAACTCGCCGGGAAATTCACTTTTTTCCCACAATGAATGCCTGGTTAAAAATAGTAAATTTCAATGCAAACCGTTCTCAAACCAATCGGCAAATTACTCAAAATGCTTAACTCGCCGAGAAAATCACTTTTGTTCCACAATGAATGCCTGGCAAAATAGAGTTAATTCTGATGCAAGCCGTTCTGAAACCAATCGGCAAATTGCTCAAAATGCTTAACTCGCCGAGAAAATCACTTTTGTTCCACAATGAATGTCTGGCAAAAAATAGTAAATTTCAATGCATGCCGTTCTGAAACCAATCGGCAAATTACACAAAATGCTTAACTTAACCGAGAAAATCACTTTTGTTCCACAATGAATGCCTGGCACAAAACAGTAAATTTCAATGCAAGCCGTTCTGAAACCAATCGGCAAATTACTCAAAATGCTTAACACGCCGAGAAAAGCACTTTTTCCCCACAATGAATGTCTGGCAAAAAATAGTTAATTTTGATGCAAGACATTCTAAAACCAATCGGCAAATTACTCAATATGCTTAACTCGCCGAGAATATCACTTTTTTCCCACAATGAATGTCAGGCAAAAAATATAAATTTCAATGCAAGCCGTTCTGAAACCAATCGGCAAATTGCTCAAAATGCTTAACTTGCCGAGAAAATCACTTTTGTTCCACAATGAATGTCTGGCAAAAAATAGTAGATTTCAATGCTAGCCGTTCTGAAACCAATCGGCAAATTACTCAAAATGCTGAACGCGCCGAGAAAATCACTTTTTTCCCACAATGAATGTCTGGCATAAAATAGTTAACTTTGATGCAAGCCGTTCTGAAACCAATCGGCAAATTGCTCAAAATGCTTACATCGCCGAGAAAATCACTTTTGTTCAACAATGAATGCCTGGCAAAAAGTAGTTAATTTTGATGCAAGCCGTTCTGAAACCAATGGGCAAATTACTCAAAATGCTTAACTCTACGAGAAAATCACTTTTGTCCCACAATGAATGTCTGGCAAAAAATAGTAAATTTCAATGCAAACCGTTCTGAAACCAATCGGCAAATTACTCAAAATGCTTAACTCGCCGAGAAAATCACTTTTGTTCCACAATGAATGCCTGGCAAAATAGAGTTAATTGTGATGCAAGCCGTTCTGAAACCAATCGGCAAATTGCTCAAAATGCTTAACTCGCCGAGAAAATCACTTTTGTTCCACAATGAATGTCTGGCAAAAAATAGTAAATTTCAATGCATGCCGTTCTGAAACCAATCGGCAAATTACTCAAAATGCTTAACTTAACCGAGAAAATCACTTTTGTTCCACAATGAATGCCTGGCACAAAACAGTAAATTTCAATGCAAGCCGTTCTGAAACCAATCGGCAAATTACTCAAAATGCTTAACACGCCGAGAAAAGCACTTTTTCCCCACAATGAATGTCTGGCAAAAAATAGTTAATTTTGATGCAAGACGTTCTAAAACCAATCGGCAAATTACTCAATATGCTTAACTCGCCGAGAATATCACTTTTTTCCCACAATGAATGTCAGGCAAAAAATATAAATTTCAATGCAAGCCGTTCTGAAACCAATCGGCAAATTACTGAAAATGCTTAACTCGCCGAGAAAATCACTTTTGTTCCACAATGAATGTCTGGCAAAAAATAGTAAATTTCAATGCATGCCGTTCTGAAACCAATCGGCAAATTACTCAAAATGCTTAACTTAACCGAGAAAATCACTTTTGTTCCACAATGAATGCCTGGCACAAAATAGTAAATTTCAATGCAAGCCGTTCTGAAACCAATCGGCAAATTACTCAAAATGCTTAACACGCCGAGAAAAGCACTTTTTTCCCACAATGAATGTCTGGCAAAAAATAGTTAATTTTGATGCAAGACGTTCTGAAACCAATCGGCAAATTAATCAATATGCTTAACTCGCCGAGAATATCACTTTTTTCCCACAATGAATGTCTGGCAAAAAATATAAATTTCAATGCAAGCCGTTCTGAAACCAATCGGCAAATTACTCAAAATGCTTAACGCGCCGATAAAATCACTTTTTTCCCACAATGAATGTCTGGCAAAAAAGAGTTAACTTTGATGCAAGACGTTCTGAAACCAATCGGCAAATTACTCAAAATGCTTAACTCGCCGAGAAAATCACTTTAGTTCCACAATGAATGACTGGCAAAAAATAGTAAATTTCAATGCATGATGTTCTGAAACCAATCGGCAAATTACTCAAAATGCTTAACTCGCCGAGAATATCACTTTTTTCCCACAATGAATGTCTGGCAAAAAATATAAATTTCAATGCAAGCCGTTCTGAAACCAATCGGCAAATTGCTCAAAATGCTTAACTCGCCGAGAAAATCACTTTTTTCCCCACAATGAATGTCTGGCAAAAAATGTAAATTTCAATGCAAGCCGTTCTGAAACCAATCGGCAAATTACAAAAAATGCTTAACTCGCCGAGAAAATCACTTTTATTCCACAATGAATGCCTGGCACAAAATAGTAGATTTCAATGCAAACCGTTCTGAAACCAATCGGCAAATTACTCAAAATGCTTAACGCGCCGAGAAAATCACTTTTTTTCCACAATGAATGTCTGGCATAAAATAGTTAACTTTGATGCAAGCCGTTCTGAAACCAATCGGCAAATTGCTCAAAATGATTAACTCGCCGAGAAAATCACTTTTGTGCCACAATGAATGTCTGGCAAAAAATAGTAAATTTCAATGCAAGCCGTTCTGAATCCAATCGGCAAATTAGTCAAAATGCTTAACGCGCCGATAAAATCACTTTTGTTCCACAATGAATGCCTGGCAAAAAATAGTTAATTTTGATGCATGACGTTCTGAAACCAATCGGCAAATTACTCAAAATGCTTCACTCGCCGAGAATATCACTTTTTTCCCACAATCAATGTCTGGCAAAAAATAGTTAATTTCAATGCAAGCCGTTCTGAAAGCAATCGGCAAATTACTCAAAATGCTTAACTCGCCGAGAAAATCACTTTTGTTCTACAATGAATGCCTGGCAAAAAGTAGTTAATTGTGATGCAAGCCGTTCTGAAACCGATCGGAAAATTACTCAAAATGCTTAATTCGCCGAGAAAATCACTTTTTCCCCACAATGAATGTCTGGCAAAAAATATAAATTTAAATGCAAGCCGTTCTGAAACCATTCGGCAAATTACTCAAAATGCTTAACTCACCGAGAAAATCACTTTTGTTCCACAATAAATGTCTGGCAAAAAAATTTACTTTCAATGCAAGCCGTTCTGAAACCAATCGGCAAATTACTCAAAATGCATAACTCGCCGAGAAAATCATTTTTGTTCCACAATGAATGTCTGGCAAAACATAGTTAATTTCAATGCAAGCCGTTCTGAAACCAATCGGCAAATTACTCAAAATGCTTAACGCGCCGAGAAAATCACTGTTTTCCCACAATGATTGCCTGGCAAAAAATAGATAATTGTGATGCAAGCCGTTCTGAAACCAATCGGCAAATTACTCAAAATGCTTAACTCGCCGAGAAAATCACTTTTGTTCCACAATGAATGTCTGGCAAAAAATAGTTAATTTCAATGCAAGCCGTACTGAAACCAATCGGCAAATTACTCAAAATGCTTAACTCGCCGAGAAAATCATTTTTGTTCCACAATGAATGTCTGGCAAAACATAGTAAATTTCAATGCGAGCCGTTCTGAAACCAATCGGCAAATTACTCAAAATGCTTAACTCGCCGAGAAAATCACTTTTGTTCCACAATGAATGCCTGGCAAAAATAGTTAATTTCAATGAAAGCCGTTCTGAAAGCAATCGGCAAATTACTCAAAATGCTTAACTCGCCGAGAAAATCACTTTTGTTCTACAATGAATGCCTGGCAAAAAGTAGTTAATTGTGATGCAAGCCGTTCTGAAACCAATCGGCAAATTACTCAAAATGCTTAACTCTCCGAGAAAATCACTTTTTTCCCACAATGAATGTCTGGCAAAAAATGTAAATCTCAATGCAAGCCGTTCTGAAACCAATCGGCAAATTACTCAAAATGCTTACCTCGCCGAGAAAATCACTTTTGTTCCACAATGAATGTCTGGCAAAAAATAGTTAATTTCAATGCAAGCCGTTCTGAAACCAATCGGCAAATTACTCAAAATGCTTAACGCGCCGAGAAAATCACTTTTTTCCCACAATGAATGTCTGGCAAAAAATAGTTAATTTTGATGCAAGACGTTCTAAAATCAATCGGCAACTTACTCAAAATGCTTAACTCGCCGAGAAAATCACTTTTTTCCCACAATGAATGTCTGGCAAAAAATAGTTAATTTTGATGCAAGACGTTCTGAAACCAATCGGCAAATTACTCAAAATGCTTAACTCGCCGAGAAAATCACTTTTTTCCCACAATGAATGTCTGGCAAAAAATAGTTAATTGTGATGCAAGCCGTTCTGAAAGCAATCGGCAAATTACTCAAAATGCTTAACTCGCCGAGAAAATCACTTTTGTTCCACAATGAATGTCTGGCAAAAAATAGTAAATTTCAATGCATGCCGTTCTGAAACCAATCGGCAAATTACTCAAAATGCTTAACTTAACCGAGAAAATTACTTTTGTTCCACAATGAATGCCTGGCACAAAATAGTAAATTTCAATGCAAGCCGTTCTGAAACCAATCGGCAAATTACTCAAAATGCTTAAGTCGCCGAGAAAATCACTTTTGTTCCACAATGAATGCCTGGCAAAATAGAGTTAATTGTGATGCAAGCCGTTCTGAAAGCAATCGGCAAATTACTCAGAATGCTCAACTCGCCGAGAAAATCACTTTTTTTCCACAATGAATGTCTGGCAAAAAATAGTAAATTTCAATGCATGCCGTTCTGAAACCAATCGGCAAATTACTCAAAATGCTTAACTTAACCGATAAAATCACTTTTGTTCCACAATCAATGCCTGGCACAAAACAGTAAATTTCAATGCAAGCCGTTCTGAAACCAATCGGCAAATTACTCAAAATGCTTAACACGCCGAGAAAAGCACTTTTTTCCCACAATGAATGTCTGGCAAAAAATAGTTAATTTTGATGCAAGACGTTCTAAAACCAATCGGCAAATTACTCAATATGCTTAACTATCCGAGAATATCACTTTTTTCCCACAATGAATGTCTGGCAAAAAATATAAATTTCAATGCAAGCCGTTCTGAAACCAATCGGCAAATTGCTCAAAATGCTGAACTCGCCGAGAAAATCACTTTTGTTCCACAATGAATGTCTGGCAAAAAATAGTAGATTTCAATGCTAGCCGTTCTGAAACCAATCGGCAAATTACTCAAAATGCTGAACGCGCCGAGAAAATCACTTTTTTCCCACAATGAATGTCTGGCATAAAATAGTTAACTTTGATGCAAGCCGTTCTGAAACCAATCGGCAAATTGCTCAAAATGCTTAACTCGCCGAGATAATCACTTTTGTTCCACAATGAATGGCAAAAAATAGTTAATTGTGATGTAAGCCGTTCTGAAACCAATCGGCAAATTACTCAAAATGCTTAACTCGCCGAGAAATTCACTTTTTTCCCACAATGAATGCCTGGTTAAAAATAGTAAATTTCAATGCAAACCGTTCTGAAACCAATCGGCAAATTACTCAAAATGCTTAACTCGCCGAGAAAATCACTTTTGTTCCACAATGAATGCCTGGCAAAATCGAGTTAATTGTGATGCAAGCCGTTCTGAAACCAATCGGCAAATTGCTCAAAATGCTTAACTCGCCGAGAAAATCACTTTTGTTCCACAATGAATGTCTGGCAAAAAATAGTAAATTTCAATGCATGCCGTTCTGAAACCAATCGGCAAATTACTCAAAATGCTTAACTTAACCGAGAAAATCACTTTTGTTCCACAATGAATGCCTGGCACAAAACAGTAAATTTCAATGCAAGCCGTTCTGAAACCAATCGGCAAATTACTCAAAATGCTTAACACGCCGAGAAAAGCACTTTTTCCCCACAATGAATGTCTGGCAAAAAATAGTTAATTTTGATGCAAGACATTCTAAAACCAATCGGCAAATTACTCAATATGCTTAACTCGCCGAGAATATCACTTTTTTCCCACAATGAATGTCAGGCAAAAAATATAAATTTCAATGCAAGCCGTTCTGAAACCAATCGGCAAATTGCTCAAAATGCTTAACTTCCGAGAAAATCACTTTTGTTCCACAATGAATGTCTGGCAAAAAATAGTAGATTTCAATGCTAGCCGTTCTGAAACCAATCGGCAAATTACTCAAAATGCTGAACGCGCCGAGAAAATCACTTTTTTCCCACAATGAATGTCTGGCATAAAATAGTTAACTTTGATGCAAGCCGTTCTGAAACCAATCGGCAAATTGCTCAAAATGCTTACATCGCCGAGAAAATCACTTTTGTTCAACAATGAATGCCTGGCAAAAAGTAGTTAATTTTGATGCAAGCCGTTCTGAAACCAATGGGCAAATTACTCAAAATGCTTAACTCTACGAGAAAATCACTTTTGTCCCACAATGAATGTCTGGCAAAAAATGTAAATTTCAATGCAAGCCGTTCTGAAACCAATCGGCAAATTAATCAAAATGCTTAACTCTCCGAGAAAATCACTTTTGTTCCACAATGAATGCCTGGCAAAATAGAGTTAATTGTGATGCAAGCCGTTCTGAAACCAATCGGCAAATTGCTCAAAATGCTTAACTATCCGAGAATATCACTTTTTTCCCACAATGAATGTCTGGCAAAAAATATAAATTTCAATGCAAGCCGTTCTGAAACCAATCGGCAAATTGCTCAAAATGCTTAACTCGCCGAGAAAATCACTTTTGTTCCACAATGAATGTCTGGCAAAAAATAGTAGATTTCAATGCTAGCCATTCTGAAACCAATCGGCAAATTACTCAAAATGCTGAACGCGCCGAGAAAATCATTTTTTTCCCACAATGAATGTCTGGCATAAAATAGTTAACTTTGATGCAAGCCGTTCTGAAACCAATCGGCAAATTGCTCAAAATGCTTAACACGCCGAGAAAATCACTTTTGTTCCACAATGAATGCCTGGCAAAATAGAGTTAATTGTGATGCAAGCCGTTCTGAAACCAATCGGCAAATTGTTCAAAATGCTTAACTCGCCGAGAAAATCACTTTTGTTCCACAATGAATGTCTGGCAAAAAATAGTAAATTTCAATGCATGCCGTTCTGAAACCAATCGGCAAATTACTCAAAATGCTTAACTTAACCGAGAAAATCACTTTTGTTCCACAATGAATGCCTGGCACAAAACAGTAAATTTCAATGCAAGCCGTTCTGAAACCAATCGGCAAATTACTCAAAATGCTTAACACGCCGAGAAAAGCACTTTTTCCCCACAATGAATGTCTGGCAAAAAATAGTTAATTTTGATGCAAGACGTTCTAAAACCAATCGGCAAATTACTCAATATGCTTAACTCGCCGAGAATATCACTTTTTTCCCACAATGAATGTCAGGCAAAAAATATAAATTTCAATGCAAGCCGTTCTGAAACCAATCGGCAACTTACTGAAAATGCTTAACTCGCCGAGAAAATCACTTTTGTTCCACAATGAATGTCTGGCAAAAAATAGTAAATTTCAATGCATGCCGTTCTGAAACCAATCGGCAAATTACTCAAAATGCTTAACTTAACCGAGAAAATCACTTTTGTTCCACAATGAATGCCTGGCACAAAATAGTAAATTTCAATGCAAGCCGTTCTGAAACCAATCGGCAAATTGCTCAAAATGCTTAACTCTCCGAGAAAATCACTTTTGTTCCACAATGAATGTCTGGCAAAAAATAGTTAACTTTGATGCAAGACGTTCTGAAACCAATCGGCAAATTACTCAAAATGCTTAACTCGCCGAGAAAATCACTTTTATTCCACAATGAATGCCTGGCACAAAATAGTAGATTTCAATGCAAGCCGTTCTGAAACCAATCGGCAAATTACTCAAAATGCTTAAGGCGCCGAGAAAATCACTTTTTTTCCACAATGAATGTCTGGCATAAAATAGTTAACTTTGATGCAAGCCGTTCTGAAACCAATCGGCAAATTGCTCAAAATGATTAACTCGCCGAGAAAATCACTTTTGTTCCACAATGAATGTCTGGCAAAAAATAGTAAATTTCAATGCAAGCCGTTCTGAAACCAATCGGCAAATTAGTCAAAATGCTTAACGCGCCGATAAAATCACTTTTTTCCCCACAATGAATGTCTGGCAAAAAATAGTTCACTTTGATGCAAGACGTTCTGAAACCAATCGGCAAATTACTCAAAATGCTTAACTCGCCGAGAAAATCACTTTTGGTCCACAATGAATGACTGGCAAAAAATAGTAAATTTCAATGCAAGCCGTTCTGAATCCAATCGGCAAATTGCTCAAAATGCTTAACGCGCCGAGAAAATCACTTTTTTCCCCACAATGAATGTCTGGCAAAAAATGTAAATTTTGATTCAAGACGTTCTGAAACCAATCGGCAAATTGCTCAAAATGCTTAACACGCCGAGAAAATCACTTTTGTTCCACAATGAATGCCTGGCAAAATAGAGTTAATTGTGATGCAAGCCGTTCTGAAACCAATCGGCAAATTGTTCAAAATGCTTAACTCGCCGAGAAAATCACTTTTGTTCCACAATGAATGTCTGGCAAAAAATAGTAAATTTCAATGCATGCCGTTCTGAAACCAATCGGCAAATTACTCAAAATGCTTAACTTAACCGAGAAAATCACTTTTGTTCCACAATGAATGCCTGGCACAAAACAGTAAATTTCAATGCAAGCCGTTCTGAAACCAATCGGCAAATTACTCAAAATGCTTAACACGCCGAGAAAAGCACTTTTTCCCCACAATGAATGTCTGGCAAAAAATAGTTAATTTTGATGCAAGACGTTCTAAAACCAATCGGCAAATTACTCAATATGCTTAACTCGCCGAGAATATCACTTTTTTCCCACAATGAATGTCAGGCAAAAAATATAAATTTCAATGCAAGCCGTTCTGAAACCAATCGGCAACTTACTGAAAATGCTTAACTCGCCGAGAAAATCACTTTTGTTCCACAATGAATGTCTGGCAAAAAATAGTATATTTCAATGCATGCCGTTCTGAAACCAATCGGCAAATTACTCAAAATGCTTAACTTAACCGAGAAAATCACTTTTGTTCCACAATGAATGCCTGGCACAAAATAGTAAATTTCAATGCAAGCCGTTCTGAAACCAATCGGCAAATTGCTCAAAATGCTTAACTCTCCGAGAAAATCACTTTTGTTCCACAATGAATGTCTGGCAAAAAATAGTTAACTTTGATGCAAGACGTTCTGAAACCAATCGGCAAATTACTCAAAATGCTTAACTCGCCGAGAAAATCACTTTTATTCCACAATGAATGCCTGGCACAAAATAGTAGATTTCAATGCAAGCCGTTCTGAAACCAATCGGCAAATTACTCAAAATGCTTAAGGCGCCGAGAAAATCACTTTTTTTCCACAATGAATGTCTGGCATAAAATAGTTAACTTTGATGCAAGCCGTTCTGAAACCAATCGGCAAATTGCTCAAAATGATTAACTCGCCGAGAAAATCACTTTTGTTCCACAATGAATGTCTGGCAAAAAATAGTAAATTTCAATGCAAGCCGTTCTGAAACCAATCGGCAAATTAGTCAAAATGCTTAACGCGCCGATAAAATCACTTTTTTCCCCACAATGAATGTCTGGCAAAAAATAGTTCACTTTGATGCAAGACGTTCTGAAACCAATCGGCAAATTACTCAAAATGCTTAACTCGCCGAGAAAATCACTTTTGGTCCACAATGAATGACTGGCAAAAAATAGTAAATTTCAATGCAAGCCGTTCTGAATCCAATCGGCAAATTGCTCAAAATGCTTAACGCGCCGAGAAAATCACTTTTTTCCCCACAATGAATGTCTGGCAAAAAATGTAAATTTTGATTCAAGACGTTCTGAAACCAGTCGGCAAATTACTCAAAATGCTTAACTCGCCGAGAATATCACTTTTTTCCCACAATGAATGTCTGGCAAAAAATATAAATTTCAATGCAAGCCGTTCTGAAACCAATCGGCAAATTGCTCAAAATGCTTAACTCGCCGAGAAAATCACTTTTGTTCCACAATGAATGTCTCGCAAAAAATAGTAAATTTCAAAGCAAGCCGTTCTGAAACCAACCGGCAAATTACTCAAAATGCTTAACTCGCCGAGAAAATCACTTTTTTCCCACAATGAATGTCTGGCAAAAAATGTAAATTTCAATGCAAGCCGTTCTGAAACCAATCGGCAAATTACAAAAAATGCTTAACTCGCCGAGAAAATCACTTTTATTCCACAATGAATGCCTGGCACAAAATAGTAGATTTCAATGCAAGCCGTTCTGAAACCAATCGGCAAATTACTCAAAATGCTTAACGCGCCGATAAAATCACTTTTTTCCCCACAATGAATGTCTGGCAAAAAATAGTTAACTTTGATGCAAGACGTTCTGAAACCAATCGGCAAATTACTCAAAATGCTTAACTCGCCGAGAAAATCACTTTTGTTCCACAATGAATGTCTGGCAAAAAATAGCAAATTTCAATGCAAGCCGTTCTGAAACCAATCGGCAAATTACTCAAAATGCTTAACTCGCCGAGAAAATCACTTTTGTTCCACAATGAATGCCTGGCAAAAAGTAGTTAATGTGATGCAAGCAGTTCTGAATCCAATCGGCAAATTACTCAAAATGCTTAACTCGCCGAGAAAATCACTTTTTTCCCACAATGAATGTATGGCAAAAAATGTAAATTTCAATGCAAGCCGTTCTGAAAACAATCGGCATATTACTCAAAATGCTTAACTCGCCGAGAAAATCACTTTTTTCCCACAGTGAATGACTGGCAAACAATATAAATTTCAATGCAAGCTGTTCTGAAACCAATCGGCAAATTACTCAAAATGCTTAACTCCGAGAAAATCACTTTTGTTCCACAATGAATGCCTGGCAAAAAATAGTTAATTTCAATGCAAGCCGTTCTGAAACCAATCGGCAAATTACTCAAAATGCTTAACGTTCCGAGAAAACCACTTTTGTCCCACAATGAGTGCCTGGCAAAAAATAGTTAATTGTGATGCAAGCCGTTTTTGAAAAGAATCGGCAAATTACTCAAAATGCTTAACTCGCCGAGAAAATCATATTTGTTCCACAATGAATGCCTGGCAAAAAATAGTTAATTGTGATGCAAGCCGTTTTTGAAAAGAATCGGCAAATTACTCAAAATGCTTAACTCGCCGAGAAAATCATATTTGTTCCACAATGAATGCCTGGCAAAAAATAGTTAATTTCAATGCGAGCCGTTCTGAAACCAATCGGCAAATTACTCAAAATGCTTGACGCGCCGAGAAAATCACTTTTGTTCCACAATGAATGCCTGGCACAAAATAGTTAATTTCAATGCAAGCCGTTCGGAAAGCGATCGGCAAATTACTCAAAATGCTGAACTCGCTGAGAAAATCACTTTTGTTCCACAATGAATGCCTGGCAAAAAATAGTTAATTGTGATGCAAGACGTTCTGAAACCAATCGGCAAATTACTCAAAATGCTTAACTCGCCGAGAAAATCACTTTTGTCCCACAATGAATGTCTGGCAAAAAATGTAAATTTCAATGCAAGCCGTTCTGAAACCAATCGGCAAATTACTCAAAATGCTTAACTCTTCGAGAAAATCACTTTTGTTCCACAATGAATGTCTGGCAAAAAATAATTAATTTCAATGCAAGCCGTTCTGAAACCAATAGGCAAATTACTCAAAATGCTTAACGCGCCGATAAAATCACTTTTGTTCCACAATGAATGTCTGGCAAAAAATAATTAATTTCAATGCAAGCCGTTCTGAAACCAATAGGCAAATTACTCAAAATGCTTATCTCGCCGAGAAAATCACTTTTGTTCCACAATGAATGTCGGGCAAAAAATAGTAAATTTCAATGCAAGCCGTTCTGAAACCAATCGGCAAATTACTCAAAATGCTTAACTCGCCGAGAAAATCACTTTTGTTCCACAATGAATGCCTGGCAAAATTGAGTTAATTGTGCTGCAAGCCGTTCTGAAACCAATCGGCAAATTAGTCAAAATGCTTAACTCGCCGAGAAAATCACTTTTGTTCCACAATGAATGTCTGGCAAAAAATAGTAAATTTCAATGCATGCCGTTCTGAAACCAATCGGCAAATTACTCAAAATGCTTAACTTAACCGATAAAATCACTTTTGTTCCACAATCAATGCCTGGCACAAATGAGTAAATTTCAATGCAAGCCGTTCTGAAACCAATCGGCAAATTACTCAAAATGCTGAACGCGCCGAGAAAATCACTTTTTTCCCACAATGAATGTCTGGCATAAAATAGTTAACTTTGATGCAAGCCGTTCTGAAACCAATCGGCAAATTGCTCAAAATGCTTAACTCGCCGAGATAATCACTTTTGTTCCACAATGAATGGCAAAAAATAGTTAATTGTGATGTAAGCCGTTCTGAAACCAATCGGCAAATTACTCAAAATGCTTAACTCGCCGGGAAATTCACTTTTTTCCCACAATGAATGCCTGGTTAAAAATAGTAAATTTCAATGCAAACCGTTCTCAAACCAATCGGCAAATTACTCAAAATGCTTAACTCGCCGAGAAAATCACTTTTGTTCCACAATGAATGCCTGGCAAAATAGAGTTAATTCTGATGCAAGCCGTTCTGAAACCAATCGGCAAATTGCTCAAAATGCTTAACTCGCCGAGAAAATCACTTTTGTTCCACAATGAATGTCTGGCAAAAAATAGTAAATTTCAATGCATGCCGTTCTGAAACCAATCGGCAAATTACACAAAATGCTTAACTTAACCGAGAAAATCACTTTTGTTCCACAATGAATGCCTGGCACAAAACAGTAAATTTCAATGCAAGCCGTTCTGAAACCAATCGGCAAATTACTCAAAATGCTTAACACGCCGAGAAAAGCACTTTTTCCCCACAATGAATGTCTGGCAAAAAATAGTTAATTTTGATGCAAGACGTTCTAAAACCAATCGGCAAATTACTCAATATGCTTAACTCGCCGAGAATATCACTTTTTTCCCACAATGAATGTCAGGCAAAAAATATAAATTTCAATGCAAGCCGTTCTGAAACCAATCGGCAACTTACTGAAAATGCTTAACTCGCCGAGAAAATCACTTTTGTTCCACAATGAATGTCTGGCAAAAAATAGTAAATTTCAATGCATGCCGTTCTGAAACCAATCGGCAAATTACTCAAAATGCTTAACTTAACCGAGAAAATCACTTTTGTTCCACAATGAATGCCTGGCACAAAATAGTAAATTTCAATGCAAGCCGTTCTGAAACCAATCGGCAAATTACTCAAAATGCTTAACACGCCGAGAAAAGCACTTTTTTCCCACAATGAATGTCTGGCAAAAAATAGTTAATTTTGATGCAAGACGTTCTGAAACCAATCGGCAAATTAATCAATATGCTTAACTCGCCGAGAATATCACTTTTTTCCCACAATGAATGTCTGGCAAAAAATATAAATTTCAATGCAAGCCGTTCTGAAACCAATCGGCAAATTGCTCAAAATGCTTAACTCTCCGAGAAAATCACTTTTGTTCCACAATGAATGTCTGGCAAAAAATAGTAAATTTCAATGCAAGTCGTTCTGAAACCAATCGGCAAATTACTCAAAATGCTTAACGCGCCGATAAAATCACTTTTTTCCCACAATGAATGTCTGGCAAAAAAGAGTTAACTTTGATGCAAGACGTTCTGAAACCAATCGGCAAATTACTCAAAATGCTTAACTCGCCGAGAAAATCACTTTAGTTCCACAATGAATGACTGGCAAAAAATAGTAAATTTCAATGCATGATGTTCTGAAACCAATCGGCAAATTACTCAAAATGCTTAACGCGCCGAGAATATCACTTTTTTCCCACAATGAATGTCTGGCAAAAAATATAAATTTCAATGCAAGCCGTTCTGAAACCAATCGGCAAATTGCTCAAAATGCTTAACTCGCCGAGAAAATCACTTTTTTCCCCACAATGAATGTCTGGCAAAAAATGTAAATTTCAATGCAAGCCGTTCTGAAACCAATCGGCAAATTACAAAAAATGCTTAACTCGCCGAGAAAATCACTTTTATTCCACAATGAATGCCTGGCACAAAATAGTAGATTTCAATGCAAGCCGTTCTGAAACCAATCGGCAAATTACTCAAAATGCTTAACGCGCCGAAAAAATCACTTTTTTTCCACAATGAATGTCTGGCATAAAATAGTTAACTTTGATGCAAGCCGTTCTGAAACCAATCGGCAAATTGCTCAAAATGATTAACTCGCCGAGAAAATCACTTTTGTTCCACAATGAATGTCTGGCAAAAAATAGTAAATTTCAATGCAAGCCGTTCTGAAACCAATCGGCAAATTAGTCAAAATGCTTAACGCGCCGATAAAATCAATTTTTTCCCCACAATGAATGTCTGGCAAAAAATAGTTAACTTTGATGCAAGACGTTCTGAAACCAATCGGCAAATTACTCAAAATGCTTAACTCGCCGAGAAAATCACTTTTGTTCCACAATGAATGACTGGCAAAAAATAGTAAATTTCAATGCAAGCCGTTCTGAATCCAATCGGCAAATTGCTCAAAATGCTTAACGCGCCGAGAAAATCACTTTTTTCCCCACAATGAATGTCTGGCAAAAAATGTAAATTTTGATTCAAGACGTTCTGAAACCAGTCGGCAAATTACTCAAAATGCTTAACTCGCCGAGAATATCACTTTTTTCCCACAATGAATGTCTGGCAAAAAATATAAATTTCAATGCAAGCCGTTCTGAAACCAATCGGCAAATTGCTCAAAATGCTTAACTCGCCGAGAAAATCACTTTTGTTCCACAATGAATGTCTCGCAAAAAATAGTAAATTTCAAAGCAAGCCGTTCTGAAACCAACCGGCAAATTACTCAAAATGCTTAACTCGCCGAGAAAATCACTTTTTTCCCACAATGAATGTCTGGCAAAAAATGTAAATTTCAATGCAAGCCGTTCTGAAACCAATCGGCAAATTACAAAAAATGCTTAACTCGCCGAGAAAATCACTTTTATTCCACAATGAATGCCTGGCACAAAATAGTAGATTTCAATGCAAGCCGTTCTGAAACCAATCGGCAAATTACTCAAAATGCTTAACGCGCCGAGAAAATCACTTTTTTTCCACAATGAATGTCTGGCATAAAATAGTTAACTTTGATGCAAGCCGTTCTGAAACCAATCGGCAAATTGCTCAAAATGATTAACTCGCCGAGAAAATCACTTTTGTTCCACAATGAATGTCTGGCAAATAATAGTAAATTTCAATGTTAGCCGTTCTGAAACCAATCGGCAAATTAGTCAAAATGCTTAACGCGCCGATAAAATCACTTTTTTCCCCACAATGAATGTCTGGCAAAAAATAGTTAACTTTGATGCAAGACGTTCTGAAACCAATCGGCAAATTACTCAAAATGCTTAACTCGCCGAGAAAATCACTTTTGTTCCACAATGAATGACTGGCAAAAAATAGTAAATTTCAATGCAAGCCGTTTTGAATCCAATCGGCAAATTGCTCAAAATGCTTAACGCGCCGAGAAAATCACTTTTTTCCCCACAATGAATGTCTGGCAAAAAATGTAAATTGTGATGTAAGCCGTTCTGAAACCAATCGGCAAATTACTCAAAATGCTTAACTCGCCGCGAAAATCACTTTTTTCCCACAATGAATGCCTGGTAAAAATAGTAAATTTCAATGCAAACCGTTCTGAAACCAATCGGCAAATTACTCAAAATGCTTAACTCGCCGAGAAAATCACTTTTGTTCCACAATGAATGCCTGGCAAAATAGAGTTAATTGTGATGCAAGCCGTTCTGAAACCAATCGGCAAATTTCTCAAAATGCTTAACTCGCCGAGAAAATCACTTTTGTTCCACAATGAATGCCTGGCACAAAACAGTAAATTTCAATGCAAGCCGTTCTGAAACCAATCGGCAAATTACTCAAAATGCTTAACACGCCGAGAAAAGCACTTTTTCCCCACAATGAATGTCTGGGAAAAAATAGTTAATTTTGATGCAAGACGTTCTAAAACCAATCGGCAAATTACTCAAAATGCTTAACGCGCCGAGAAAATCACTGTTTTCCCACAATGAATGCCTAGCAAAAAATAGAAAATTGTGATGCAAGCCGTTCTGAAACCAATCGGCAAATTACTCAAAATGCTTAACGCGCCGAGAAAATCACTTTTGTTCCACAATGAATGTCTGGCAAAAAATAGTTAATTTTGATGCAAGACGTTCTGAAACCAATCGGCAAATTACTCAAAATGCTTAACTCGCCGAGAAAATCACTTTTGTTCCACAATGAATGCCTGGCAAAATAGAGTTAATTGTGATGCAAGCCGTTCTGAAAGCAATCGGCAAATTACTCAAAATGCTTATCTCGCCGAGAAAATCACTTTTTTCCCACAATGAATGCCTGGTTAAAATAGTACATTTCAATGCAAACCGTTCTGAAACCAATGGGCAAATTACTCAAAATGCTTAACTTAACCGAGAAAATCACTTTTTTCCCACAATGAATGTCTGGCAAAAAATGTATATTTCAATGCAAGCCGTTCTGAAACCAATCGGCAAATTACTCAAAATGCTTAACTCGCCGAGAAAATCACTTTTGTTCCACAATGATTGTCTGGCTAAAAATAGTTAATTTCAATGCAAGCCGTACTGAAACTTATCGGCAAATTACTCAAAATGCTTAACGCGCCGAGAAAATCACTGTTTTCCCACAATGGATGCCTGGCATAAAATAGTTAACTTTGATGCAAGCCGTTCTGAAACCAATCGGCAAATTGCTCAAAATGCTTAACTCGCCGAGAAAATCACTTTTGTTCCACAATGAATATCTGGCAAAAAATAGTAAATTTCAATGCAAGCCGTTCTGAAACCAATCGGCAAATTACTCAAAATGCTTAACGCGCCGATAAAATCCCTTTTTTCCCACAATGAATGTCTGGCAAAAAGTAGTTAATTGTGATGCAAGCCGTTCTGAAACCAATGGGCAAATTACTCAAAATGCTTAACTCTACGAGAAAATCACTTTTGTCCCACAATGAATGTCTGGCAAAAAATGTAAATTTCAATGCAAGCCGTTCTGAAACCAATCGGCAAATTACTCAAAATGCTTAACTCTCCGAGAAAATCACTTTTGTTCCACAATGAATGTCTGGCAAAAAATAGTTAATTTCAATGCAAGCCATTCTGAAACCAATAGGCAAATTACTCAAAATGCTTAACTCGCCGAGAAAATCACTTTTGTTCCACAATGAATGTCGGGCAAAAAATAGTAAATTTCAATGCAAGCCGTTCTGAAACCAATCGGCAAATTACTCAAAATGCTTAACACGCCGAGAAAAGCACTTTTTCCCCACAATGAATGTCTGGCAAAAAATAATTAATTTTGATGCAAGACGTTCTAAAACCAATCGGCAAATTACTCAATATGCTTAACTCGCCGAGAATATCACTTTTTTCCCACAATGAATGTCAGGCAAAAAATATAAATTTCAATGCAAGCCGTTCTGAAACCAATCGGCAAATTGCTCAAAATGCTTAACTTGCCGAGAAAATCACTTTTGTTCCACAATGAATGTCTGGCAAAAAATAGTAGATTTCAATGCTAGCCGTTCTGAAACCAATCGGCAAATTACTCAAAATGCTGAACGCGCCGAGAAAATCACTTTTTTCCCACAATGAATGTCTGGCATAAAATAGTTAACTTTGATGCAAGCCGTTCTGAAACCAATCGGCAAATTGCTCAAAATGCTTACATCGCCGAGAAAATCACTTTTGTTCAACAATGAATGCCTGGCAAAAAGTAGTTAATTTTGATGCAAGCCGTTCTGAAACCAATGGGCAAATTACTCAAAATGCTTAACTCTACGAGAAAATCACTTATGTCCCACAATGAATGTCTGGCAAAAAATAGTTAATTTCAATGCAAGCCGTTCTGAAACCAATAGGCAAATTACTCAAAATGCTTAACACGCCGAGAAAAGCACTTTTCCCCACAATGAATGTCTGGCAAAAAATATTTAATTTTGATGCAAGACGTTCTAAAACCAATCGGCAAATTACTCAATATGCTTAACTCGCCGAGAATATCACTTTTTTCCCCCAATGAATGTCAGGCAAAAAATATAAATTTCAATGCAAGCCGTTCTGAAACCAATCGGCAAATTGCTCAAAATGCTTAACTTGCCGAGAAAATCACTTTTGGTCCACAATGAATGTCTGGCAAAAAATAGTAGATTTCAATGCTAGCCGTTCTGAAACCAATCGGCAAATTACTCAAAATGCTGAACGCGCCGAGAAAATCACTTTTTTCCCACAATGAATGTCTGGCATAAAATAGTTAACTTTGATGCAAGCCGTTCTGAAACCAATCGGCAAATTGCTCAAAATGCTTACATCGCCGAGAAAATCACTTTTGTTCAACAATGAATGCCTGGCAAAAAGTAGTTAATTTTGATGCAAGCCGTTCTGAAACCAATGGGCAAATTACTCAAAATGCTTAACTCTACGAGAAAATCACTTATGTCCCACAATGAATGTCTGGCAAAAAATGTAAATTTCAATGCAAGCCGTTCTGAAACCAATCGGCAAATTACTCAAAATGCTTAACTCTCCGAGAAAATCACTTTTGTTCCACAATGAATGTCTGGCAAAAAATAGTTAATTTCAATGCAAGCCGTTCTGAAACCAATAGGCAAATTACTCAAAATGCATAACTCGCCGAGAAAATCACTTTTGTTCCACAATGAATGTCGGGCAAAAAATAGTAAATTTCAATGCAAGCCGTTCTGAAACCAATCGGCAAATTACTCAAAATGCTTAACTCGCCGAGAAAATCACTTTTGTTCCACAATGAATGCCTGGCAAAATAGAGTTAATTGTGATGCAAGCCGTTCTGAAACCAATCGGCAAATTACTCAAAATACTTAACTCGCCGAGAAAATCACTTTTTTCCCACAATGAATGCCTGGTTAAAATAGTACATTTCAATGCAAACCGTTCTGAAACCAATGGGCAAATTACTCAAAATGCTTAACTTAACCGAGAAAATCACTTTTTTCCCACAATGAATGTCTGGCAAAAAATAGTTAATTTCAATGCAAGCCGTTCTGAAACCAATCGGCAAATTACTCAAAATGCTTAACTCGCCGAGAAAATCACTTTTGTTCCACAATGATTGTCTGGCTAAAAATAGTTAATTTCAATGCAAGCCGCACTGAAACTTATCGGCAAATTACTCAAAATGCTTAACGCGCCGAGAAAATCACTGTTTTCCCACAATGAATGCCTGGCATAAAATAGTTAACTTTGATGCAAGCCGTTCTGAAACCAATCGGCAAATTGCTCAAAATGCTTAACTCGCCGAGAAAATCACTTTTGTTCCACAATGAATGTCTGGCAAAAAATAGTAAATTTCAATGCAAGCCGTTCTGAAACCAATCGGCAAATTACTCAAAATGCTTAACGCGCCGATAAAATCCCTTTTTTCCCACAATGAATGTCTGGCAAAAAGTAGTTAATTGTGATGCAATCCGTTCTGAAACCAATGGGCAAATAACTCAAAATGCTTAACTCTACGAGAAAATCACTTTTGTCCCACAATGAATGTCTGGCAAAAAATGTAAATTTCAATGCAAGCCGTTCTGAAACCAATCGGCAAATTACTCAAAATGCTTAACTCTCCGAGAAAATCACTTTTGTTCCACAATGAATGCCTGGCAAAAAATAGTTAATTTCAATGCAAGCCGTTCTGAAACCAATCGGCAAATTACTCAAAATGCTGAACGCGCCGAGAAAATCACTTATTTCCCACAATGAATGTCTGGCATAAAATAGTTAACTTTGATGCAAGCCGTTCTGAAACCAATCGGCAAATTGCTCAAAATGCTTACATCGCCGAGAAAATCACTTTTGTTCAACAATGAATGCCTTGCAAAAAGTAGTTAATTTTGATGGAAGCCGTTCTGAAACCAATGGGCAAATTACTCAAAATGCTTAACTCTACGAGAAAATCACTTTTGTCCCACAATGAATGTCTGGCAAAAAATGTAAAGTTCAATGCAAGCCGTTCTGAAACCAATCGGCAAATTACTCAAAATGCTTAACTCTCCGAGAAAATCACTTTTGTTCCACAATGAATGTCTGGCAAAAAATAGTTAATTTCAATGCAAGCCGTTCTGAAACCAATAGGCAAATTACTCAAAATGCTTAACTCGCCGAGAAAATCACTTTTGTTCCACAATGAATGTCGGGCAAAAAATAGTAAATTTCAATGCAAGCCGTTCTGAAACCAATCGGCAAATTACTCAAAATGCTTAACTCGCCGAGAAAATCACTTTTGTTCCACAATTAATGTCTGGCATAAAATAGTTAACTTTGATGCAAGCCGTTCTGAAACCAATCGGCAAATTGCTCAAAATGCTTACATCGCCGAGAAAATCACTTTTGTTCAACAATGAATGCCTGGCAAAAAGTAGTTAATTTTGATGCAAGCCGTTCTGAAACCAATGGGCAAATTACTCAAAATGCTTAACTTATCCGAGAAACCCACTTTTTTCCCACAATGAATGTCTGGCAAAAAATAGAAAATTGTGATGCAAGCCGTTCTGAAACCAATCGGCAAATTACTCAAAATGCTTAACGCGCCGAGAAAATCACTTTTGTTCCACAATGAATGTCTGGCAAAAAATAGTAGATTTCAATGCTAGCCGTTCTGAAACCAATCGGCAAATTACTCAAAATGCTGAACGCGCCGAGAAAATCACTTTTTTCCCACAATGAATGTCTGGCATAAAATAGTTAACTTTGATGCAAGCCCTTCTGAAACCAATCGGCAAATTGCTCAAAATGCTTACATCGCCGAGAAAATCACTTTTGTTCAACAATGAATGCCTGGCAAAAAGTAGTTAATTTTGATGCAAGCCGTTCTGAAACCAATGGGCAAATTACTCAAAATGCTTAACTCTACGAGAAAATCACTTTTGTCCCACAATGAATGTCTGGCAAAAAATGTAAATTTCAATGCAAGCCGTTCTGAAACCAATCGGCAAATTACTCAAAATGCTTAACTCTCCGAGAAAATCACTTTTCTTCCACAATGAATGTCTGGCAAAAAATAGTTAATTTCAATGCAAGCCGTTCTGAAACCAATCGGCAAATTACTCAAAATGCTTAACTCTCCGAGAAAATCACTTTTCTTCCACAATGAATGTCTGGCAAAAAATAGTTAATTTCAATGCAAGCCGTTCTGAAACCAATCGGCAAATTACTCAAAATGCTTAACTCGCCGAGAAAATCACTTTTGTTCCACAATGAATGCCTGGCAAAATAGAGTTAATTGTGATGCAAGCCGTTCTGAAACCAATCGGCAAATTACTCAAAATACTTAACTCGCCGAGAAAATCACTTTTTTCCCACAATGAATGCCTGGTTAAAATAGTACATTTCAATGCAAACCGTTCTGAAACCAATGGGCAAATTACTCAAAATGCTTAACTTAACCGAGAAAATCACTTTTTTCCCACAATGAATGTCTGGCAAAAAATGTATATTTCAATGCAAGCCGTTCTGAAACCAATCGGCAAATTACTCAAAATGCTTAACTCGCCGAGAAAATCACTTTTGATCCACAATGATTGTCTGGCTAAAAATAGTTAATTTCAATGCAAGCCGTACTGAAACTTATCGGCAAATTACTCATAATGCTTAACGCGCCGAGAAAATCACTGTTTTCCCACAATGAATGCCTGGCATAAAATAGTTAACTTTGATGCAAGCCGTTCTGAAACCAATCGGCAAATTGCTCAAAATGCTTAACTCGCCGAGAAAATCACTTTTGTTCCACAATGAATGTCTGGCAAAAAATAGTAAATTTCAATGCAAGCCGTTCTGAAACCAATCGGCAAATTACTCAAAATGCTTAACGCGCCGATAAAATCCCTTTTTTCCCACAATGAATGTCTGGCAAAAAGTAGTTAATTGTGATGCAAGCCGTTCTGAAACCAATGGGCAAATTACTCAAAATGCTTAACTCTACGAGAAAATCACTTTTGTCCCACAATGAATGTCTGGCAAAAAATGTAAATTTCAATGCAAGCCGTTCTGAAACCAATCGGCAAATTACTCAAAATGCTTAACTCTCCGAGAAAATCACTTTTGTTCCACAATGAATGTCTGGCAAAAAATAGTTAATTTCAATGCAAGCCGTTCTGAAACCAATAGGCAAATTGCTCAAAATGCTTAACTTGCCGAGAAAATCACTTTTGTTCCACAATGAATGTCTGGCAAAAAATAGTAGATTTCAATGCTAGCCGTTCTGAAACCAATCGGCAAATTACTCAAAATGCTGAACGCGCCGAGAAAATCACTTTTTTCCCACAATGAATGTCTGGCAAAAAATAGTTAATTTCAATGCAAGCCGTTCTGAAACCAATAGGCAAATTACTCAAAATGCTTAACTCGCCGAGAAAATCACTTTTGTTCCACAATGAATGTCGGGCAAAAAATAGTAAATTTCAATGCAAGCCGTTCTGAAACCAATCGGCAAATTACTCAAAATGCTTAACTCGCCGAGAAAATCACTTTTGTTCCACAATGAATGCCTGGCAAAATAGAGTTAATTGTGATGCAAGCCGTTCTGAAACCAATCGGCAAATTACTCAAAATACTTAACTCGCCGAGAAAATCACTTTTTTCCCACAATGAATGCCTGGTTAAAATAGTACATTTCAATGCAAACCGTTCTGAAACCAATGGGCAAATTACTCAAAATGCTTAACTTAACCGAGAAAATCACTTTTTTCCCACAATGAATGTCTGGCAAAAAATGTATATTTCAATGCAAGCCGTTCTGAAACCAATCGGTAAATTACTCAAAATGCTTAACTCGCCGAGAAAATCAATGTTTTCCCACAATGAATGCCTGGCATAAAATAGTTAACTTTGATGCAAGCCGTTCTGAAACCAATCGGCAAATTGCTCAAAATGCTTAACTCGCCGAGAAAATCACTTTTGTTCCACAATGAATGTCTGGCAAAAAATAGTAAATTTCAATGCAAGCCGTTCTGAAACCAATCGGCAAATTACTCAAAATGCTTAACGCGCCGATAAAATCCCTTTTTTCCCACAATGAATGTCTGGCAAAAAGTAGTTAATTGTGATGCAAGCCGTTCTGAAACCAATGGGCAAATTACTCAAAATGCTTAACTCTACGAGAAAATCACTTTTGTCCCACAATGAATGTCTGGCAAAAAATGTAAATTTCAATGCAAGCCGTTCTGAAACCAATCGGCAAATTACTCAAAATGCTTAACTCTCCGAGAAAATCACTTTTGTTCCACAATGAATGTCTGGCAAAAAATAGTTAATTTCAATGCAAGCCGTTCTGAAACCAATAGGCAAATTGCTCAAAATGCTTAACTTGCCGAGAAAATCACTTTTGTTCCACAATGAATGTCTGGCAAAAAATAGTAGATTTCAATGCTAGCCGTTCTGAAACCAATCGGCAAATTACTCAAAATGCTGAACGCGCCGAGAAAATCACTTTTTTCCCACAATGAATGTCTGGCATAAAATAGTTAACTTTGATGCAAGCCGTTCTGAAACCAATCGGCAAATTGCTCAAAATGCTTACATCGCCGAGAAAATCACTTTTGTTCAACAATGAATGCCTGGCAAAAAGTAGTTAATTGTGATGCAAGCCGTTCTGAAACCAATGGGCAAATTACTCAAAATGCTTAACTCTACGAGAAAATCACTTTTGTCCCACAATGAATGTCTGGCAAAAAATGTAAATTTCAATGCAAGCCGTTCTGAAACCAATCGGCAAATTACTCAAAATGCTTAACTCGCCGAGAAAATCACTTTTGTTCCACAATGAATGCCTGGCAAAATAGAGTTAATTGTGATGCAAGCCGTTCTGAAACCAATCGGCAAATTACTCAAAATATTTAACTCGCCGAGAAAATCACTTTTTTCCCACAATGAATGCCTGGTTAAAATAGTACATTTCAATGCAAACCGTTCTGAAACCAATGGGCAAATTACTCAAAATGCTTAACTTAACCGAGAAAATCACTTTTTTCCCACAATGAATGCCTGGCAAAAAATAGAAAATTGTGATGCAAGCCGTTCTGAAACCAATCGGCAAATTACTCAAAATGCTTAACGCGCCGAGAAAATCACTTTTGTTCCACAATGAATGTCTGGCAAAAATAGTTAATTTTGATACAAGCCGTTCTGAAACCAATGGGCAAATTACTCAAAATGCTTAACTCTACGAGAAAATCACTTTGTCCTACAATGAATGTCTGGCAAAAAATGTAAATTTCAATGCAAGCCGTTCTGAAACCAATCGGCAAATTACTCAAAATGCTTAACTCTCCGAGAAAATCACTTTTGTTCCACAATGAATGTCTGGCAAAAAATAGTTAATTTCAATGCAAGCCGTTCTGAAACCAATAGGCAAATTACTCAAAATGCTTAACTCGCCGAGAAAATCACTTTTGTTCCACAATGAATGTCGGGTAAAAAATCGTAAATTTCAATGCAAGCCGTTCTGAAACCAATCGGCAAATTACTCAAAATGCTTAACTCGCCGAGAAAATCACTTTTGTTCCATAATGAATGCCTGGCAAAATAGAGTTAATTGTGATGCAAGCCGTTCTGAAACCAATCGGCAAATTACTCAAAATATTTAACTCGCCGAGAAAATCACTTTTTTCCCACAATGAATGCCTGGTTAAAATAGTACATTTCAATGCAAACCGTTCTGAAACCAATGGGCAAATTACTCAAAATGCTTAACTTAACCGAGAAAATCACTTTTTTCCCACAATGAATGCCTGGCAAAAAATAGAAAATTGTGATGCAAGCCGTTCTGAAACCAATCGGCAAATTACTCAAAATGCTGAACGCGCCGAGAAAATCACTTTTTTCCCACAATGAATGTCTGGCATAAAATAGTTAACTTTGATGCAAGCCGTTCTGAAACCAATCGGCAAATTGCTCAAAATGCTTACATCGCCGAGAAAATCACTTTTGTTCAACAATGAATGCCTGGCAAAAAGTAGTTAATTGTGATGCAAGCCGTTCTGAAACCAATGGGCAAATTACTCAAAATGCTTAACTCTACGAGAAAATCACTTTTGTCCCACAATGAATGTCTGGCAAAAAATGTAAATTTCAATGCAAGCCGTTCTGAAACCAATCGGCAAATTACTCAAAATGCTTAACTCGCCGAGAAAATCACTTTTGTTCCACAATGAATGCCTGGCAAAATAGAGTTAATTGTGATGCAAGCCGTTCTGAAACCAATCGGCAAATTACTCAAAATATTTAACTCGCCGAGAAAATCACTTTTTTCCCACAATGAATGCCTGGTTAAAATAGTACATTTCAATGCAAACCGTTCTGAAACCAATGGGCAAATTACTCAAAATGCTTAACTTAACCGAGAAAATCACTTTTTTCCCACAATGAATGCCTGGCAAAAAATAGAAAATTGTGATGCAAGCCGTTCTGAAACCAATCGGCAAATTACTCAAAATGCTTAACGCGCCGAGAAAATCACTTTTGTTCCACAATGAATGTCTGGCAAAAATAGTTAATTTTGATACAAGCCGTTCTGAAACCAATGGGCAAATTACTCAAAATGCTTAACTCTACGAGAAAATCACTTTGTCCTACAATGAATGTCTGGCAAAAAATGTAAATTTCAATGCAAGCCGTTCTGAAACCAATCGGCAAATTACTCAAAATGCTTAACTCTCCGAGAAAATCACTTTTGTTCCACAATGAATGTCTGGCAAAAAATAGTTAATTTCAATGCAAGCCGTTCTGAAACCAATAGGCAAATTACTCAAAATGCTTAACTCGCCGAGAAAATCACTTTTGTTCCACAATGAATGTCGGGTAAAAAATCGTAAATTTCAATGCAAGCCGTTCTGAAACCAATCGGCAAATTACTCAAAATGCTTAACTCGCCGAGAAAATCACTTTTGTTCCATAATGAATGCCTGGCAAAATAGAGTTAATTGTGATGCAAGCCGTTCTGAAACCAATCGGCAAATTACTCAAAATATTTAACTCGCCGAGAAAATCACTTTTTTCCCACAATGAATGCCTGGTTAAAATAGTACATTTCAATGCAAACCGTTCTGAAACCAATGGGCAAATTACTCAAAATGCTTAACTTAACCGAGAAAATCACTTTTTTCCCACAATGAATGCCTGGCAAAAAATAGAAAATTGTGATGCAAGCCGTTCTGAAACCAATCGGCAAATTACTCAAAATGCTTAACGCGCCGAGAAAATCACTTTTGTTCCACAATGAACGTCTGGCAAAAAATAGTTAATTTTGATGCAAGACGTTCTGAAACCAATCGGCAAATTACTCAAAATGATTAACTCGCTGAGAAAATCACTTTTGTTCCACAATGAATGCCTGGCAAGAAATAGTTAATTTTGATGCAAGACGTTCTGAAACCAATCGGCAAATTACTCAAAATGCTTAACTCGCCGAGAAAATCACTTTTGTTCAACAATGAATGCCTGGCACAAAATAGTTAATTTCAATGAAAGCCGTTCTGAAAGCAATCGGCAAATTACTCAAAATGCTTAACTCGCCGAGAAAATCACTTTTGTTCTACAATGAATGCCTGGCAAAAAGTAGTTAATTGTGATGCAAGCCGTTCTGAAACCAATCGTCAAATTACTCAAAATGCTTAACTCGCCGAGAAAATCACTTTTGTCCCACAATGAATGTCTGGCAAAAAATGTAAATTTCAATGCAAGCCGTTCTGAAACCAATCGGCAAATTACTCAAAATGCTTAACTCTCCGAGAAAATCACTTTTGTTCCACAATGAATGTCTGGCAAAAAATAGTTAATTTCAATGCAAGCCGTTCTGAAACCAATAGGCAAATTACTCAAAATGCTTAACTCGCCGAGAAAATCACTTTTGTTCCACAATGAATGTCGGGCAAAAAATAGTAAATTTCAATGCAAGCCGTTCTGAAACCAATCGGCAAATTACTCAAAATGCTTAACTCGCCGAGAAAATCACTTTTGTTCCACAATGAATGCCTGGCAAAATAGAGTTAATTGTGATGCAAGCCGTTCTGAAACCAATCGGCAAATTACTCAAAATACTTAACTCGCCGAGAAAATCACTTTTTTCCCACAATGAATGCCTGGTTAAAATAGTACATTTCAATGCAAACCGTTCTGAAACCAATGGGCAAATTACTCAAAATGCTTAACTTAACCGAGAAAATCACTTTTTTCCCACAATGAATGTCTGGCAAAAAATGTATATTTCAATTCAAGCCGTTCTGAAACCAATCGGCAAATTACTCAAAATGCTTAACTCGCCGAGAAAATCACTTTTGTTCCACAATGATTGTCTGGCTAAAAATAGTTAATTTCAATGCAAGCCGTACTGAAACTTATCGGCAAATTACTCAAAATGCTTAACGCGCCGAGAAAATCACTGTTTTCCCACAATGAATGCCTGGCATAAAATAGTTAACTTTGATGCAAGCCGTTCTGAAACCAATCGGCAAATTGCTCAAAATGCTTAACTCGCCGAGAAAATCACTTTTGTTCCACAATGAATGACTGGCAAAAAATAGTAAATTTCAATGCAAGCCGTTCTGAATCCAATCGGCAAATTGCTCAAAATGCTTAACGCGCCGAGAAAATCATTTTTTTCCCCACAATGAATGTCTGGCAAAAAATGTAAATTGTGATGTAAGCCGTTCTGAAACCAATCGGCAAATTACTCAAAATGCTTAACTCGCCGCGAAAATCACTTTTTTCCCACAATGAATGCCTGGTAAAAATAGTAAATTTCAATGCAAACCGTTCTGAAACCAATCGGCAAATTACTCAAAATGCTTAACTCGCCGAGAAAATCACTTTTGTTCCACAATGAATGCCTGGCAAAATAGAGTTAATTGTGATGCAAGCCGTTCTGAAACCAATCGGCAAATTTCTCAAAATGCTTAACTCGCCGAGAAAATCACTTTTGTTCCACAATGAATGCCTGGCACAAAACAGTAAATTTCAATGCAAGCCGTTCTGAAACCAATCGGCAAATTACTCAAAATGCTTAACACGCCGAGAAAAGCACTTTTTCCCCACAATGAATGTCTGGGAAAAAATAGTTAATTTTGATGCAAGACGTTCTAAAACCAATCGGCAAATTACTCAAAATGCTTAACGCGCCGAGAAAATCACTGTTTTCCCACAATGAATGCCTAGCAAAAAATAGAAAATTGTGATGCAAGCCGTTCTGAAACCGATCGGCAAATTACTCAAAATGCTTAACGCGCCGAGAAAATCACTTTTGTTCCACAATGAATGTCTGGCAAAAAATAGTTAATTTTGATGCAAGACGTTCTGAAACCAATCGGCAAATTACTCAAAATGCTTAACTCGCCGAGAAAATCACTTTTGTTCCACAATGAATGCCTGGCAAAATAGAGTTAATTGTGATGCAAGCCGTTCTGAAAGCAATCGGCAAATTACTCAAAATACTTATCTCGCCGAGAAAATCACTTTTTTCCCACAATGAATGCCTGGTTAAAATAGTACATTTCAATGCAAACCGTTCTGAAACCAATGGGCAAATTACTCAAAATGCTTAACTTAACCGAGAAAATCACTTTTTTCCCACAATGAATGTCTGGCAACAAATGTATATTTCAATGCAAGCCGTTCTGAAACCAATCGGCAAATTACTCAAAATGCTTAACTCGCCGAGAAAATCACTTTTGTTCCACAATGATTGTCTGGCTAAAAATAGTTAATTTCAATGCAAGCCGTACTGAAACTTATCGGCAAATTACTCAAAATGCTTAACGCGCCGAGAAAATCACTTTTTTCCCCACAATGAATGTCTGGCAAAAAATGTAAATTGTGATGTAAGCCGTTCTGAAACCAATCGGCAAATTACTCAAAATGCTTAACTCGCCGCGAAAATCACTTTTTTCCCACAATGAATGCCTGGTAAAAATAGTAAATTTCAATGCAAACCGTTCTGAAACCAATCGGCAAATTACTCAAAATGCTTAACTCGCCGAGAAAATCACTTTTGTTCCACAATGAATGCCTGGCAAAATAGAGTTAATTGTGATGCAAGCCGTTCTGAAACCAATCGGCAAATTTCTCAAAATGCTTAACTCGCCGAGAAAATCACTTTTGTTCCACAATGAATGCCTGGCACAAAACAGTAAATTTCAATGCAAGCCGTTCTGAAACCAATCGGCAAATTACTCAAAATGCTTAACACGCCGAGAAAAGCACTTTTTCCCCACAATGAATGTCTGGGAAAAAATAGTTAATTTTGATGCAAGACGTTCTAAAACCAATCGGCAAATTACTCAAAATGCTTAACGCGCCGAGAAAATCACTGTTTTCCCACAATGAATGCCTAGCAAAAAATAGAAAATTGTGATGCAAGCCGTTCTGAAACCGATCGGCAAATTACTCAAAATGCTTAACGCGCCGAGAAAATCACTTTTGTTCCACAATGAATGTCTGGCAAAAAATAGTTAATTTTGATGCAAGACGTTCTGAAACCAATCGGCAAATTACTCAAAATGCTTAACTCGCCGAGAAAATCACTTTTGTTCCACAATGAATGCCTGGCAAAATAGAGTTAATTGTGATGCAAGCCGTTCTGAAAGCAATCGGCAAATTACTCAAAATACTTATCTCGCCGAGAAAATCACTTTTTTCCCACAATGAATGCCTGGTTAAAATAGTACATTTCAATGCAAACCGTTCTGAAACCAATGGGCAAATTACTCAAAATGCT